>NW_024066102.1:0-191345 GCF_014898465.1 Botrytis porri | reverse complement strand
TGCGGTTTCAAGTTGGTGATGGGCTAAAAGTGTCCGAGTTCCCCATACGTTACGTTATAAAATAAATAATATAAATTGAAATGATTTAGAATAAGGTATGATTCTTTTCACTATATATATAATGGGAAGAATCATGTGATTCGCTTAAGCACGTGATCATACGTTCCGACACAATCGATTATACTCAATTATTAAATCTATAGTTATATAATATATGATTGTCTTATCGATTTAATGATGAATATCGATTGACTATTATATCATTCTTTTGATTTGTATACATAGTAAATAAGTAGTTAGTGATTTCAGTTCCTTCCTCCACTCATTCACTACTCATCAATGACTACTCATCAGCAAGCACCCCCCGAAAATAACACCACCTTCTCTCACTTACCCCACCAACCCCACCACCACAACGATCCCCTTCAAAAGAGAAGGAATCGCAAAAGGTTTAGGAATTGAGTGGATTCAAACCATTCTGCTAGCTTTCAATCCAAACTGCGCTAGTTTGGCGGTGCTGGGAATCGAACCCAGATTGAAACGGAATCATTCGTGAGATATCCTATGAGGGATGTGCCACAAACGTCACGTGCTACCATTACACCACACCACCTATCGCATTTGTTGGAAGAAACGCGGTTATTAAAACATATAGCTACCAAAATTAAGAGGATGGGTGGGGTGTATAATGGGTGATCCTCGGATAGCGGGATGGTGGGGCGGGGTGGTTTTGGGAACGGAACTTAATTCGAGAATTTCGAGGTAAAGTCGGGTACCCTATTGTCTGGCCACCCCTGTTTTAGGCCACCCTTTTACACCAAAAATCGCTTTTTTAGCCTATTAATATCTCTATCAATATATAATCTAATTTAATAAAAACTTGAATATATATAATTTAAGCCATTTCAAGCTTATTTTGAAATTTTCAGATTTTTCGAGTTTTTCTGAATAGAGATCTGAAGCTTCAAAATATTGATTTTTGAATTTATATGAGAATTATATATAAATTTAAAATCCTTTTAAATCTTTAATAACTTTTCGATCATGAGTAATAGAAAGAAATTAATTCATTTTTTAAAGATTTTAAGTTTGAATCTATATAAATGTTTTTTAGAAATTTCAAAAAAAATTAGTAGTTATAGAGATATATATTATATAGGAATTAATAATCTCTATAATTCGAAAGTATTCTAGAAGTTTTTTAATTTACTTGAATCTCTTAGATTTAACATATTTAAAATTTATAATAAAAACTAAGAAAGTATTCTAGAAGTTTTTTAATTTACTTGAATCTCTTAGATTTAACATATTTAAAATTTATAATAAAAACTAAGAATTTATTTTTAATGATTTTTAATAAATATTAAGTTATAAAAGATTTTAATAAAGTTTAAATTTATATGTAATTCTTCAAGAATAAATATTTTAAAACCTTAGAAATCGATTCAGAAAAAATCCTAAAAACCTGAAAACTTAAGAATGAGTCTAAAATGATCTGAATTTTATATACGTAAATTTTCGATAATTCTATTTAAAAATAATAAAGTTAAAAAAGTGAATTTTGACGTAAAAAAGTAGCTTAAAACAGAAGTGACTAGAAAATGAGATACTCGTCTTACTTTATAGATATTCTTATAATAATAAAGTTAAGATTTCGAACAAAGAGAAATTCAATATAAATTCTTATATAAATTTCAATTTTATACAATATAATATTAATATATTTATTCGTTAATTACAAATAAAGTTTTTTATTTCGTACTATACTAACGTATTAAATTAATTCTTTTCGTAACTCGTTTATCATTAAATTTTTTACATATAAAAATTAAAGAAAATATAAACAAAAAGATATGAATATATAAATTAAACAAAAAATCAAAGAAAAAGAAATTAAACAATAAATAAAGAAAAGTAAATACAAAAACTAAATAGTAAATTAAAAGTATTAATTAAAAGTTTAAAAATAAATAAATTCTTATATCAATTATACTATTCTCAATTTGTTCTTTAATTATAAGTTTTACTATTATATTATAAATATAGAAAGTATTAATAAATAAAATTTTAATTTGCTTTTAATTTTTATATATTAATATTAAACAGACTTAATAAGATATATATACATAAAATATAAGAATAAAATAAATTGTTTTACTCTATTTATACTCTTCATATAAAAAGAGATTTATCATCTATATATATATATATATATATCTATTTTACTTATATACAAAATATATATATAAAATAAAATATAACTTATAATATTATACCTTTAATTACATATTCCAACAATTAATAAATTCGAATATTTATTCGAATTTGATTTCAATAAAAGATTTAAAATAAAGATATAATAGCCACAACATAAATAACTTTTAATAAATTCTAATTAAAAGAGTTGAAACATTTCTTTATTCTTTCTTACAATTTGATAAAAATGTAAATTAGAAAAAAGAAAAAAAAAGAAAAACGGAGGTTAAAAAATAAGTAAAGTCTAAAAACTTTTATTTAATAAATGATTATTACTTTAACCAAATCTTTCAATTGATAATATTAATACTTTAAAAATAATTTACTTGATACATAATAAAGATATTATAAGATTTACAGCAATTACGAAAGAATTCCTTCCTGAACTATGGATTCTATCATCATAGAGTACTATATTACATTGAAAACATTTCCATCAGTAGGTATAATAACGATCTTGAAATTCCTACATACACTATATAATTGTTCTCTTCGTAATCCTCATTCCTAAATCCCGATCATTCGATCAATTATCGAAAACAGTAATTATCTATCTCAGACATTCTTCCACATGAAAATAGCATCATCATTGTGCGATAGTAGACAGCCCCATAGCTTGCAATCCTCGGAACACAATGGTTAATGAGTAAGTAGAGTTTGCGTTTATGTCGTCTTTGATACGCGTATACATATCTATGATTCTATATAGAGGGAGTGCTCAAGTTACCAGCGGGGTAGATGTTTCTAGTAGTTTGAATTCCGAAGTCGTTGATTCTTAAGTAGGTATATCTATTATTTCCATTATGGGACTATACTACGAGGGAAGATATAGGGATTTCAATTACGATACAGTGTCGATGATAGTCGGGGTTCCTGACGAGGGGACGAGGTGACGACTGAATCTCCGTCTCACGGTCAATGATGGAAGAAGGAACATATATAAGACTGTATCATTTAATTCATCACAAGCATGCATATGCACGAAAGCTTCAACGAGAGTCGGGTACTCCAAACGCCATTGATATTTTTCAACAAGTCTTAAATCTTTAGATATCTAGATGAAGAAGCTGGCAATAAGAAAACAATAGCTCTTCACCTTGAACCGCCGGTGACTGTAAACACTGGGTATATAAATTAGCTACCTCTTTCTCTCAACTTCATAATCTAGCCACCAAAATTAGTGACTACCTGACATCAACCCCATGCTAATTCTTTGGGCTCGTCGTACTTCCTCCACTATCATCTGCAACATTCTCCCTATGGACTATTGTCCCATTCTCACTGTCTTTTCCAATATCATTCTGTACAAATACTCCCCCACCCGACATTTCTTCTATGATCTCGGGAGCAACCAACAACTTTCCATCGGCTCCATATCTATGCGCCTGATTCTTTGCAACGCTAACTGCATCAAAGAAACTAGTCGTGTTCTGAAATATCGTGTCCATTTCCTCCAAAGACCTAAATGCAGTTTCTGGATAGAAGAAATAGACGGCTGGAAACATGGCAGCATTGATAACAGCGAAAATGATATAGGTTTTATAGCCAATCGAATTGAATGCAACTGGTGTGATCATCACAACCATGAAATTGAAAATCCAATTGGCAGATGTTGATAAACCATTAGCTGGTGCACGGATTTTGAGGGGAACAATCTCAGCCGGGTATAACCAGGGTATCGCGAGCCATCCAATTGCGAAGAAGGTGTTAAAGACAAAGAGGAAAGTGGTGGAAACAATTCCCGGTTTTTTACCACCAATACCCTCTTCTGACAAGCGTGTCATGATAGCGAGGATGACCATACTTGCTATCAATCCAATTGAACCAAGTAATAAAGATTTACGACGACCAAACTTCTCGATTGTAAAGGGAGCAATGAAGGAAGCAGCAAAGTATGCAGTGCCATTTCCAGCTGCGAGATAACGGGAAGTTTCGCTACTCAAATGTATATACTGCTCGAAAATTGTAGCGGCATAATAGGTAATAACATTGATACCGGAGATTTGCTGCATGACTTGGACGAAATATGCGAGTATGACACGATGGAAGTTACGATCTGGGCCCATAGTGAACATATCACGATAGCCAGTATTCGCCGCTTCGTCAACTTGACTAGTGATTTCCTTCAATTTGATTTCAACTCTCTGTGCCATTTGGAGTTCAATAGCCGCTTCGTCGACCTGCTTTGATGCGTCACTAGAACCCGTGGAAGGAACCTCGAGTGCTGTAAGGACAGCTCGAGCCTCTTCGATATCACCCTTCAAGACGAGCCAACTAGAAGATTCGTTAGATCGAATGAGGCCAAACATAGGAGAAAACACTCACCGAGGGGATTCTGGAAGCTCAAGGATGGACATGAGTATGATGACCGCTGGCAAAATCTGGAAAGCAATTGGAAACCTCCAAGACACACCATTATTTCCGGCCCGTGATGTTCCTAAATCAAGCCAATACGATAGTGCAATACCTCCTGTAACCATAGCACCCTGGAACATGACCAATTTCCCTCTTTCGTGAGATTCGGACGTTTCTGAAGCCCATGTAGGGACTGTACTTGTATTCATGCCATTTCCAAAACCGGTAAGCACTCGTCCAATAATGAATTGCACAATACTGAAGGAAGTTGCCTGAAGGATCGCTCCAATAATCATGATTGAAGAACCAAGGAATATCATCCGACGACGACCAAGACGATCTCCAAGAAAGATAGTAACAACGGCACCACCAAAGCAACCCAGATTGTACGAGGCCACTACTAAACCTTGATAAAGAGCTGTGTGGTATGACTTATCATTGGTGGTATCGATTTCTGGAAACGTTTCCACGAAAGATGGGAGAGTTAGCAATCCTCCCCTACCAAAATGTTAGCTCAACTACTAAAGACTTTTGTCAGATGGCAAATCATGGGCGAAATCAACCGCACAGCAATCTTGGATTTGTGGCTAACAAGCACACTCTCTCTACAACACACCATATCAGATTTCATCATCAAATGGTCCTTGAGGTTTATATACTTGAGATCTCATATCAAAGTGCCATTTATTTCGCCCATCGCCCATCGTGAATGGGAATTCTTTTGAAGTACAAACTTACATAACACCTTGATCGTAACCAAAGAGCCTATGACAGAGTTAGCTGTGAATTCTTCTTACGCGACTCAAACCGGAAAAACATCGGAAATGTAACGTCTTCGTCATAAGGAAGGTAACGTTCAATGGTAGCATTCACCCCCACCTCCGCCTCCGCCTTTCTCCAGAGCGGGCCATCTCCACAATTCTTTTCAGTGGCAGATTGGAGTAAATGTTCTGCTGCGAATTGCAGGAAGTGAAAAGAATAAAATACTACTCACAAAAAATCCAGCCCAGAAACAATAGTGATCAAACGATTCAGTGATTTACCTTTGCAGCCATAATATCTTTCGCGTTTTCTACCTATACCGCAAGCCATGATTGAGAAGTTCTGATACTTCAAAGTATATACTCCGCGTATGTTGATGTATGAGATTAGGATGCTGGAAGAGACTTCTCAATCATATATGCTTATATGTATGTAGGAGGTATAGGAAATGAGAAAGAGCAAAGTAGGACAGACGATAACAAGATGAAAAAAGATTCGGGGGCAGCAGATCCATCTTATACACACATGCATGGGAACTAAGCAGGAAAGCAAGCTCATGCTGCTGATGGTTCTCTGGATACTGTACAACCAACCAAAAGGGTCATTGTCAACAATTTAGGAAGGTGGTGTGCAAATCCTGAGTGACTTCTCCAGAGGATATGACAATGGATCCAATTAACTCTCTTGGCCCGGTCATAGAAACTTAGAGATTCCCCATATGCAAGAAAGAAACAGTATTCTATTGGTGATGATACTTTAAGGATTTTTCTTTTCTGGAGAAACTGGGGAATTTCCAAACTTCGGCAGTTTTGGTTTGGTGCAAAAGTTGGCGAAAGTTGGAGAAAGCTTAGACACCAAATAAAAAGGCTTCACCCCCTTGCATACATAACCTTACCCGTTAAAAGCCGAGGGCCAAGAAACTACCCATTCTAGTGTGCTTATGTAAGAAATATCTCCCCGCAAACGTGGGGAGTAATGTTGAAGCTTGATGCTGATGTATGTGTCGTGTACATACTGGCATGTAACATGTCCCGCGCCCTCTTCATTCTTAGATCACAATTACATTTCATTCATGAAGATGTCACGAGATTACGGTGGGATTTGGTGATAATTCCTTTGTCGGGCAAGGTTAAAGCCACGAGTCTCGTGATAGTAGAGATATCTTCTTCACTTCTTGATATACGGCGGTTGCTGTGATATGAGAAATCATTCTCAATATTTGCCAATTGCTAGATAGAGCACTAGACTTAGCACAGAGAAGAGTAGAGTCCAGTGACCTTATTCCCGAATAGTTTCTTCGATGAGTTCAGAGTGGCTTGGCAGATAACTATAACATCCGAGACCATATTCTAAGGTCACTCTAGTTGAGATCGAATAGTTCATCCAGATCCCAAAGTATGATGGCATTCCTGCTTCTTGCCCTACGTACATGGGACGTCATATTAAGGTTAAGGGGACCGGACCCCATAGTTCATCACAACGTTCGACTACACGGTACAGAGTAAGAAAACGAGCTTCAAATTTCAATAGTTCTACACCTAAAGGATTTCGGTGAAATTTAAGAATAAAGTTAAAAAGAAAGGCCCAGTCTCACCTGCGAGCGTGGGGTATGAATGTGCCTAGATTCTAGTAATCAATAACGGCAATCCCACTAACACAATAGCTCGAAATAGGTCGAGTCCGAGGGCTTCTTCGGTCAACACCAACATGTATTTTTAACCCATCGGATCTTAGCCGTGTTACATTCCGTGTATATTCTCGATACAAGGGTTACTATAGGTGCGGGTATTAGATGCTGGCTGGTTTCGTCGGCGTGCTCCGCATTGAAGTCACAACCGCGAAATAAACTTCTACTTTGCAAGTCTGTTATCGCTGGCCGAGACCACGTTACAATGCTAGTTACCGTCCTTTGGCATTGTAACTCGTAAGGTAATGCATTGTGCATACGTTGCAACAACGGTAGATATTGTTTGCATGAAACTGGTCACCAGGAGTGAAAATTCCTAGAAACAGTTTTGGTTTTGCTCAAGGCTCTTCTTTTGGGGTTCTTACTGCCAATCGATTTAAACATAAAGCAAAGAATACTGGCATGATTGAATCGATAAGTTTTTATTGTATTAGTTTGAGTCAGACCATGCTATTTGAAAGTAACTCACTCAAGAAGAAGGCTCTATCAAATTCTTCTTCATCTAAAGCTTTTCAATTTATCCAGAGTGATAGAACTTTCAAACCAGGAATGTGCTTTCTCGTGATCAAAACAATTTCGACCAATTTATGCATCCCTTCCATTAATTCATCCATTTAAGCCCAAATAGCTCTAAACTTCTCATCAAATTCCGTCTTCAACTTCCTGAACGCCCGATAAACAGTCATCAACTTTTCATACTCTTCATCATCTGTCACACCGGCACCACTCTCCTTTTCCTTCTCCAAATAATCCTCTTCAGCAGCCAATCTATCCTCACCCGCATCCCAATCATCGACAACCTTTTTTCTGCGAACTGGCTGAGCTTGTTGAACTTCACCGGCTGGTCCAGAAACAGCTTGTGGAATGGAATCTTCGGCCATTTTCTCATCATTCTCGTTCTCAACGGAATCTCCTGCTCCCATTACATCAAGAAGTTCTGAATCTGTGTCTTGACATAGACCAAGATGTAAGGCGAGGGATGTGGCGATTGTAGCTAGTACCATAGAGAAGTCATTGAGTACGAACCAGACGTCTGATCTGCGGATACCATTGGCGTCCTCGAGGGGTTGTAGAGAGCCATGCTTGAAGAAATCAAGAAGATATGAGTTTAAAGGTGATCTGGTTTCATCAGGGTGAAGTTCTAGATGTGGAATGACAGCTGCTTCGAGGAAGACGCCTTCGCGAGTGGAGCTGCAAAGATCTTCAATGGTAGTAAAATAGTCACCCAGACCAGATAGAGCTACAAATGGTGATCTGGCTTGAGGACTAGGCAAAGAAGGGAGGAAATTAAGGGTCGTGTTTCCATTCGTCTTTGTTTCGTTTGGACCGACTGGACTTTGTGTGAATGGCAAAGCATGTTCGTCTTCAGTGATGTGTTGCTCCGCGAACGTCTTTACATATGTCGAAAAGACCTCTAAAGTACTCTTGTTGTGACCGCGAAGTATGTTAGCTGCATCTTCTGGCATGGGTTCGAGATACACATTCGATGGCGAACGATGAATTTTCTCTGCCTCTTCGGGATCATCGACTTCTCTAACAACTCTACGACCAAATAGATGACTCAATACTAGAACCATTGTACGTAGTACTTCATCAGAAT
This sequence comes from Botrytis porri, assembly GCF_014898465.1. Taxonomy (NCBI): domain Eukaryota; kingdom Fungi; phylum Ascomycota; class Leotiomycetes; order Helotiales; family Sclerotiniaceae; genus Botrytis; species Botrytis porri. The sequence goes on along the minus strand of NW_024066102.1, from coordinate 182,685 downwards.
TGGTATCAATATCTGCACAGAGCTTATGGAAGTATTTTCCGTTGAGAAGAGCTGGCACCAGTTAGTAAACAAAATGCAACTAAATACAATACAAACCCGTAGAAACTCGATAAAAAGAGATGTCAATGATATTGGAAGGTCACACTCGCGTCCTGAAATTTCTTTACTAAACTCATGCGAAGTAGAAGGGTCACTTACCATGGAATGCAAAACTTGAATTTTCTGTAAAGTAAAGATGCGAAACACAACTAGTAAAGTTGACCGGTTCACCGCCGGGTCCAAGAAGTGCGTTTCTGCGTAGATACTCGATAGAAAATCTTAAATGGTGAAGAACTTGCTCTCTGAAACTTTGACCGCCAAGATACAGTCTAGGTTGAGAAAGAAGAGAGTTGATAGCTCTAACAGCATATGGCGAGTTCTTAGAATCGTTCAAGAGGGAGAATAATCGTAATACCAATGTTGTCGTAATTGGAAAGTGACCAGTAAGCTCAGGAAGTCGAGAACTGAGAAGACGACTTGCTCGCTCTCTAGAGACGCCCTGGAACACAACGTTACCGAGTAGATCAAAACCACGACGACCTGAACGACCTGCAGCCTGACGGAAATTCAAGGCAGTTAAGAATACAGAGTCTCCAGAGAATACAACAGTAGCACATGGCATATTGATACCCAAACTAAGTGTACCAGTTGCAATGACAACTTTCAAGAAACCTTTACGGAACAACATTTCCACACATTGTCGGTATTTTCGATTCATACCAGCATGATGCACACCAATACCTCTCCTCAGCAAATCGATCAAATCTTCTCTGATCTCCTTGCGACGAAGTTGTCGGATGAAACCATCGAGTTCTTCTTTTTGCAGACGCTTTGGATCAGCAAATGAGAAATCGGCCTGGGGGGCTGTTGGATCGAATAGATCGTAGAAAGAAGATCCATCTGTTGCATCCTCACGCATTCGGTCCATCTTTGACCCGCCTTCGTCATCTTGGGTAGACTTCTTCGATGGTTTGACCGGTTTACGTCCTTTCTTTGCCTTCGTTTCCTGGTACTTTCCATAGCCGTCCATCAACTTTTTCCAAGCTGATCCCTTCTTCCATTGTTCTTCGGATTGAACTAGCTGGTTCAATAGAGTGTTCGAAATGCTCTCACAAGCAGATCGGTTATAATTGAACAAAATAGCTGGTAGAGCACGACGCTTGTGCAATTGATAAAGTAATGGCAGGGTTGTAGCTTGTAGATCCAACGGATCAATGGGCTCAGTCGCAGAATCAGAGGTGCTGTCAATTGAAATATCGTTCTTGGTCTCAACATTTTCTGGAGTCAGTTCCTTTACCACATTGGCAAATTGTGATTGACACTCTGCCATCCATTGAAGCAACACTTTCTTGAGATTCTTTTCCCATGCAAAAATATCTGCTTTTCGAATGCAGGATGGCAATGCCTTTTCAGGATTTAATGATTCGGAAACGCTGTACTCCTTGCTTTGATGTTTGACCATGGCCTTCCATAGCGATAAGCAATCTCTAGGTTCAAGTGCAAGATCTTCAGGCATTCCTCTTGAAGGGTCAACCAAACTAGACACAGGGTGAAAGGATTCGAAGCCTTGTAGACCATCCAGACCTAAACCTAGACCGAATGAGTCTCCAAGACCTTCGAAGTCGAATTTCTTAGGTGGCTCGTACATGAACTTTCGTAAATCGGAGTATCTGGTTGAGTGTTTGATCATTTTTAGTTCGGATCCATTTGCCTTTTGAGTTTCTCCCAGCCAATCCGCAAATTGCTCAGGATTGCCCACAGTTGCAGAAAGAGCAATGATTGGGCATGGTGATAATAACAAGAGTTGCTCCCATACCACACCATCTTCAGATTGTCCAATAGAATGAATTTCATCGAAAATAATACGTTTCACTCTTGGTGCCCATGACTTCGCATTCGTCGGTGATAGAAGCATAATCTGAAGAATATGGGGTACAGTGACGAGAATTTGACAACCTGTAGAATTGTTCACACGATAATCTCTAGTGTGAATAGCCCACACTCCTTTACCTGCTTGAGGAAATCTCTTGGAGAATCGACCTAGAAGACAGCATTGTTAGTGATTACTTTCGTAAAAAAGAAATGAAAGGAAGGGGTTCTCTCGGTCTATATCTTTGATTTAAGATAGTGAAACGTTTACTCCTTAAACTCACAAAGACGAAAGAGAGAGGAAAAGGGAACAATTGCGATAGTGCTTACCCTGGACTTCAGCTGCAATCTGATTGACAAGTGCCTTTGTTGGTGCAACATAAACCAGAACTCCATCATTATCAGCTCGTAGGATTTGTTCCATGGCGTAGAAACTGATGAAAGTTTTACCAGCAGAAGTTGGCGCCACTACGAATACACTCTTATTGGCATCTAACTGATCGAGCACATCTCTTTGCCAACCATCAGGAACGAAGCTAGAAACACGGGGATCTGGCTTTGCATCAAGCATTCTGTCCATGTAAGGACCGCAATGTTCCAGCTGAAATTCCGATTGAGAAATATCAATTTTCAAGGACAAAGTCGGAGGAGGATACTTGAAGGCAAAAGATAGCTTTCGATCAGCACCAAGGACTTTCGGCGACGAGAAAGCGTCTGAAATACCAATCAATTTGCATATCTTTTCGACATGCTGAATGATCTCTTTTGTGATAGATGCATTGGTAGTGCATATAGATCTTACAGTAGTCCAAATCAATGCGACTACATGGTAGCCATCAATTTTCTTGTTTTGCTTACAGTACCCTGCCCACCAAGATAGTAGGCATTGGAGGATAAAGGTGTTGATATCTCCTTCAAGAATTTTTGTTCTGGCATTGTCGAGATTGTTAAGATATTGTTTGGCCCTGAGATAGCGATTCTCATCGTTCGAGGTCAAATCAAGATCCTTCATAATCATAGACCACGCAAGGAAAGCTTTATCAGTCTCCGTGTCTCCTTTCTTTTCCAGATTTGCAGCACGGATCTGATCAGCAGCTGAAAGCCCACCACCTTTTTTAGTACCTTTCTTAGCATTGGCTGCAGGTTTTTTGTTCTAGAAGTTATTGTTAGCTTCATTAGATTGATCAAGCGTAAAATAATCATACATCAGTTGGGGCTTCTTTCTTCGATTTAGGTGCTGGCTTTTCGGCTTTACTCGTCTTTGATGGTTTCTCCTCAGCGACTTTGACCAGTTGCTTGGGTCCCACCACGATTGTCTCCGGTTCAAGTGCTTTTCCCTTTGCTCCTGTTAAACTCGCGGCGTACGAGGTCATTTCACTCATATAGAATTGATTTGTTCGAAGGGGATTACTGTAGGCTGATTAGTACCTACTTTGCTGCAATCGAGGCATCTAGAGATTAAGCTTGAATTAGCGTTACTTACCGCCATTTGGACACTTTCTGTGCCACAGGAGCTTTTGTAATGAGAGGCTTCTTGTGATTATGCCAATGACTTGTCTCCCTGTAAAGCTTCATGGTACCAAACTGTGCAGATAGAGATGAACCTGTTTGAACATGAATACACTCCAAATGCTTGTTGAAGACAGTATTAGTGAAGGGTAAAACTGTAAGATCATCCGAGCTTGAGTCGGAATCTTCGCACGGGGTAACTTTGACTGAGGATAAATCAATGCTTTTGTCCAAGGAAAGTTCTTGACTTGAAAGCTCCTTGGTCAAATTGCAAAGCACAAGCCATTCATCTTGAATTGATTGAGGAAAGGGGTCTAATGATTCGTTGCACATAGCTTGGATGACGACGCGAAATAATCGGCCATCGACGAGATCATGAGAATCTCTTATAATTTCATTAGTTTCAACAAATTTGCTCCATGTCGGGTTGTTTTGAATACACTGAGCAACATCTGCAAATGAAGACAAGAAACTAGTAATTTCTTCTTCGAAGTCATTGTCGAATACAACAGATGGAAATCGACGCTTTGAAAGAGGAATTTGATTAAGCATAACGCTATGTAAAATGAGGGCAGAAGCGAAAAATATATCGGATGTGTTTTCTTTCAGAATATGAGAAGCAGAAAAAACAGAAACGCATGATCTTTCACTCAAGCGAATCTTTGCCGACGCAGTAGACAACTTTTGGGTGATTTCGTCGTCAATGGACGGCATTCCACGAGAGTTATCGGCTTGCGGATCTTTGGCAAACTTCACACGAGCTTCTTCAATGTCTGTGGTAAACTTAGAACTAATAAGCAGCTTGCGTTGGCTTGAGACAGTCATGCTTTCCACAATCATGGTGAAAACCTTTGAATCTCTGAACTCTATGCGATTAATGAGGGCAATATTGAGCCTGTGGGAATTGAAAAACCATATCAGTCCTCGAAGGATGGTCTTTTCTTCTTTCGATGAGAGAGGTTGCTTTGCTGTGGCAGCCCCATCGTGCGACATGACAAAGTGGATTGGTGTAACACGAAGATAATAGGAGAATTCTTCACTCTCTAAGGAAGGGAAAGTATTGACCACAATCTCTGGATGTGACAATGGTAATCTGTGGTGTAAATGCTGTCGAATTGCTGTTCGGGCGAGGAGATACCGAGCTCGGTGTGTGGATTTCACTCCTGATGGTACACATAATTGCCGATTCTCTACCATTCAAGTTAGAATTATCAAACGGCCCCAAGGATTATGAAGGCATTAAAGTTTCGAATGAAGTTCAAAAGACCAAGAGCATGATTTTGGAAAGGAAACACATACCTTCGAAGAACGCAACGTGGAAGTTGCAATGTCTCTTGACTAAATTCTCAAGGAATCGTTCCACGACATATACGGCATGAAGCAATTGAAATCCATCTGAAAGATGTTGTTAGCTCACAGTCCTTTGGGTAAATAACGTGATTGCAAAGATTCCTCATATCGCTTTGATATCGTCTTCATAATGGCATGAGACTTTCATCATTGGTATGTGATGTTGCACATATCTTGTACTCAAAAGAAGTATTCCCAGCACTTGGTAAAATTCCCGATATGAAATTCTCCGAGGAGAATCAGGACCTGGGACATCAAAGAGCAACGCATCAATAGAAACATAAAAAACATTACCTTGGAAATCAATCCTCTCATCTGCGAAACATTCTCTCAATAGAGAATCTCCCTCCAGAAGAAACAACTCTTTTCCAGCATAATCCCCGACGAGATCAATCCACATAGGACGAGTCTCATCGTACCAACTCAAAATAGAATTTGGAAGCTGAGTTGTCCCGTGCACCTCCACCGCAACCCCATCGGAAGTCGCCATATGTTATTGTGGCTTTGTCGATGTGACCGTTTCTGATTCTCAAGATTTGTGTTCTCTGCAATGATTTCTGATATTGATGGATGAAGGTAGAACTTTTGGTTCATGTTATGATCTGTGAAGCTGTTGAAGAGCGAAAATTTTGAGGCCGTGTTTGCCTTTGCTTGCCTGAAATGGTAGTTAGTATTGTTTCCTAGTTTGCATGTGCTGGATTCAACTCGCTTGTGCCTTCCGTATTTTCTACGTTTGGAGGTCACGTGAAACTGACGTCGCTATATGTCTGAACTGATACTCTCAAACAAGTTTATAATTAACTGACATTCATAGGTATGGGGCATTTGATTCACTTGGAGAAATTCGGTCGATCAAGTTTTATTCATTGATCATGAAAGCTATGTTGCTATCATCACGTTACTTGATTCCACATTCTTATTATTCTACCTCTTCGGGTAATACTCGGCCCGTTGACTGAAGTCTTGTTTGCTTTTTCACTGTTTGGTTGAGATCGGAAAACAGCAAGCGACCCTCATTCCATCCAACAGATGTATAATCAGTTTTTAGACTGAGTTATCCGCAGATTGCTCTGTGGGTATCCATACATCTAAACTTCAGATTCTCGTTGGATAAATACCTATGCTTATTGATCGCTTCTCAAGATCTTATCTGTTGGATCGGAGACAAACATAATGCGTGGCAGCCGCAACCAACAGGGGGAAGAAGATGTGCAAACCCCTTTATTGCGGATTTCTGGGACGAAGGATCCTCTGTCATTTTCTTCTCAAAGATTGAGATTCAAACGGTTTGTCTGGGGCCTGGCCGGTGTTCTGGAACTCATTCGAAACTGGTGTGGCGATGCGAACAATTTTGTTACTTGCATTTTATAAATAATACTTATGTATTAAAGCATTTCAGGATATAGACAGACCTATAGTAAATGGTCAAAAAGATTATACAATTGTAAGTGAGCTGGTGCTGATTTTAGACATCTATGAACTTTTGGAATGCCTACCCATACTTCTTTTGTTGGGTATCATAGCAGTATGGCAGATAAGTACGGCTAGCGATCGATTCTGTTTCTGAGCTATTTAAGATTGGTACTGAATTCAATTTAAATTATTGGTATGGCCTGATTTGTGCTTAGAATTTTATTAAACTTGTTTGAATAGGTTCCATGTTCACCTTAATTGGGGGCAGAGCAAGTGTTCCCCTTGCTATTCTCATAAAGAGTACTGCAACTATCACACCATCAACTCAAAGAGTCTCAGTTTTCTCTTTTATGTATAGTACAGCTTTGGCAGCAGCAATCCTAGGCTTTAGACTGAGTTCAGCAACAATGAAATCTTTGGGGAACTATGCCGCACACTTGGTCGGTCTTGCATTAATGTCCTTAGCTTTATGCTTAAGCCTCCTCCTTCCAATGGGGGAGGTAGCTCAGTCACCAGCTTCTGAGCCCGAGATTGATTCTGCTTCGGTATATACCAACATCTCAGACTCCAGAATGCAGCGTATCAACAGCAGGCACGCGGTGATTGGATATTTTAAAAATCTCCTACAGATCAGAGGTGCTATCCCATTGTCAATTGCTGGGTTCTTCGTTACACTCGGTCAGAGGGTCCAGATTTTAATCCTTCAATATATGCCAGAGCAGTTTAGTATGAATTTCTCGGAGATGGATTATCTTATATCTCTCCATAGCCCCAAGTGCTAATATACCTCGCCTTTAGGCAAATACATTTATCATTCTTGACCACACAGCGAACTTACTCGTGCTTTTTATAGACTTGCCATTGGGGAATGTTTTAATTTTGTGTTGAAGGAGTTTCAACTCATGCTACAAAGATATAACACTTGCTCTTATAAGTAGCGCTCTATTTCTTGTTAGGGCATTGCTATTAACTTCACTCCAAATATGACAGTAGCTCTCTTCTACAATTATAAGATAACTTGCCACTCTTAATGAAAATGACTGATCTGGAATAGGCATCATTGTTCTTAGCACCAGAATTGGCCTTAGCAGCCTTTTGCAATCTATCTTTGTTGAACTCTTTTCATTAGAGTATACAGCTTTTGCTACGATATTGATATCTACTATGAAGAGTATGGGTGATACCTTCTCTAGATCTATATACTTCTACACCTTTGCATTGAGTTTAGACATGGATGAAGTACTGCAAGGTTTGCCATTCATAGTGTCTGCGGCTTGTTTCGTAGTCGTCGCTAGCGTGCTTATTACAATGGCTAAAACGCCGCGAGTGAGAAGAGACATATCGTGAAGTGTTACGCTGTGATCTGCCTACCACTGTTGAGGAGTCAATCGTTGTAGAATTTGATGCCTACAATACGTTCAGTCATTCTATTTTCTTTTTTCTTCTTCTTTACATATATGTTGTCATGTTGTTGCGAAACTTTTTAGTAATTTTTTCATAAACTTTCCTCGATGCAAATGTCCTATGTTCGTTATTATACCACGAAGCACGTACTGGTGTACTCAATAAGATTATGATTCAATGTTTCTAGTTTGGCCATTCTGTCTTTCTCATGGCTAGTAAAACACGTTCATAATAAAGATGGTTTATCACATGTCCCTGAAGATGGGACAAGCTGTTGCGCAACACTCACAAGCACCATGACGCTGAATCAAATGTTTCTTGAACCATCCCGACCAGCTTTGAGAGCACCCGTAGTTCTTGATCTTTTCGTTTTCTTAGCATACGTGAATAGAAGAATAGAAGAGCTGATAGGTATTCATAAGCGATTCTAGACAGTTCATTATTGGGATTTATACCTGTAAATACTTCGTTGTTTTGATGTACAAGCTGTCCAAACTCAATGGGCTGGCACCATTTCGAGGTAAAGTCTTACAACAATATATCCCAACTACTGGTAACCAATCGTATTGTAGACGTTTTTCCCGATCCCCTTTTTTTATATATCTGCTACTTGATCATCTACTGGTTCAAATGTGGATTTTGGGGTGAAGTGGACAGAGAAGCAAGACGCCTACCCCCCGCTCACGCACCTAGGCAAATAGATTTCTGATGCGTAGAACGCCACGTAAGCGCGAGATAGCGTTTGGCCAAAGGTAAGCATTTTATGCGGGCATGAGGCACAGAATTTCAAGGTACCATTTCGAATTGAGCTTGAAGTACCTAGTAGATATACTACTACCTGCTCGTTAACCATGTTTTTTTGGCATCCTAATAGTTCTATGAAGTATTCACAAGAATTGCTCTCTTCGCATCGTCGATTGGGCAGATACATAAAAGATGGATAAATCACTAAATGTTTCCTAAATTCAACTGGTACCTTTGAAAGTTGAATCAGAAAACGCACCATTCCGGCCTCTGACTCTAGCATGAAACCGGTTTAACAAATTGCATCATCCATTACAGATTACTACTTTGCTACGTATACGACACGACACGTATGTATTGGATATCAAACCCATGAAATCGGAACTGCAATCTCAGATCCGAAGTCTAAGTGTTTAGATTGTAGGGGCATGCTATTCGCAGCTTCGGATGTCGGAATTCGACGAGCTTATTTCTACTTCAACTGGGTGAGCAAGGGTTCGCCACGGGTGGAGATAAATCTCCCTTTGACACCACTACTATCTATCATCTAGCAGTGTGATTGCCTTACATGCCGTCAAGAGTCAGACCTTCAAACCCCCAGCAGTTGGAATAAACTTACTATTTACAATCAATTCTATCTCTTTTAGCAGGATCCCGAAGAAACTAATCTTATCTGAATACCTCCAATTAGGGAGGCTCACATATTTGCGTGCATGTTGACCTCCAATCATAGGATTGTGGATTGTGATTGATATGTACAGTGCCGAGGGGTGTCAATTCGATGCCGACAACAAGTTTGGTCCAATGATGGCGGCATATGCTTGTACTTTTGACTTTACATTGTTATTCGAGTAAGCCAAATTATTCCAAATACTATTTTTATATTTCTTTCGCTTCAAAGAATCTGATTTCTTTGATTATATAGTTAAAAGACAAAATCGAGTTGGATGTTGATTATAAAATCGATAATATTTGTAGTGTTAATCTCAAATTAAATAGTATTTCTAGTTTTCTATATTCAATTAACTATAATTTGAATATGTTTTTTAATATCTATAATTATATTAAATCTTTTAACTACTCTTATTATTATACTACTTTCTATTTTAAATAATATTATATTATAAAATCATTAATTCTTATCAGCTTGTATTTAACTTTTTCAATAGGTCTTAATATTCCTCAAGCTCGTATATTATATAATATTCCTAAACAGCTATATCTTATAATTATTTTTCCTTTAGCTTAACAGCTAAAATCATATTATTATTTCTTGAAATATAGAATAAGAGGATATCTCCTATAAAACAATATTAGATATTAATTATCGAGATAACTAATAGTATTTTTAGTAATAATCTTTTTCTTTGAATAAATATGCTTTCCAAATGTGATTACAGCAAAATAATATTGTTTAAAGATTTCATTCAAATTAATAACAATTTTAGATCTACAATATTATATTAAAAACTATAAGACTTACAAAAACAATAAAACTACAAGGTTATAATATCTCTCTTCTCTCCTCTTAACGGTTTCGATACAATCACCTCGTCTAATTTCCTCCCTCAAGGTTAGAAATAACTGTTCGGCCTTGCCCGCGTTATTCTTAGTGCATCGCATAGAGAAGGAAAAGGAGGTGTCTTATTACTCCTCGATGAAGCAACAAGTAATATAGATCGGGAAACCGACGCGATGATGAAGAGACTTATTCGAGATATGTTTAGAGGATATACGATATTGGTTGTGGTGTATAGATTGGATAGTATTATGGATAGTGATAGGATTGTTGTGCTTGAGAGGGGGAGTCCGGGGGAGTTGGTGGAGAGGGAGGGGGCTTTTGCTGGACTTTGTGGTAAGGGAGGAAGGGTCTTCGAGAGAGAGGAAGAGGGATAGGTAGGATTTGGAGTTTGAAGTATTACTATTTATGTCTTTCCCGTCTTGATTGTATCATCCGATCGCGTTTTCATAATGGAAAAGATTGACCTTAACTACAACATACTCACTCACTTGAGAAAGATTGAGCCAAGTAGCAATGAATGACAATTTTTTTTTGAGATACATCTCTTCACATATCTTCGTTACCTAGATTCACTTCAAAGAAACATGGATACACAAAAATATCATAATGCTTTTTGTTGTTCGAGGTAAAACTCCTCAAGAATATCCGTAAAATAAAAGTCGTGAAAAACGAAGGACAAGGTATCATCAAAAAGAGTAAAAAAGAATCGAACCCAATCAAATTATGTGCCCTCCCCAGGCTTTCAAAACCCTCCAAACAGGCAGAAACCCATCAAAATCCACAATTACGCCTTCCTTTCCCGTCCACCCCCTTTCTCCTTTTGCCCACCCCCTTCACATCCTCTCCTTCCTCAAGCACCCGAATGCGCCGCAACCCACTGACCAAACGCGACTGGGTTTCTTGTCTGAATAAAAACCGTTCCCGGTCCCGTAAACTTACACACCAATCCCTCTCCACTACTCAATCCACTAATGATTCCTCCCGAAGCCACGCGCTCCAATACGTATTTTGTGTTCCAGGCGACGAGATGTCCATTATCCACTATGTATCGTTCGCCTTCTTGTAACTAATTTCGTGGTATTAGTTTTCATGTTCATGAAACAAGAATAAAACCAGCCAGGGCAATAAAAGAGACGAGGAAAAAAGGAGGGGGAAAACATACATCCTTCCTAATAATGGCTCCCAAACTACTAATCCACAACAAACCCACTCCACTAATTTTATACACAAACAGACCCTCTCCACTAAACATCGCTTTTCCAATTCCCTGTCTCTTATACTCTTTAATAATACCTTGTGTAGAAGCTAAATACGCATCTCGTCCTACACTCCACTGTTCATTGCCCGTAAGTCGAATATTCGTGATATCGCCTAGAGTCGAGGGAGCGAGGAGAAGTTCTCCGGGACCGGTAAATGTCGAATGTGTCAGTTCGCCGCCGATAACTAATTTCTTCACGGAAAATTTGATGGCGCCTTTGAGGGTTATGGTGGGGGTCATTGCGATCATTGCGCCTTTGTTTGGGTTAGCTATCATTTAATCCTTTTCCTTTTACTCTTCCCCCAAAATTAACATCGCATTACCCGATGGGAAAAATAATAAAAAATGGAAAACGAACCAGGTTTAACAGTCAATGGACATCCCATCGCTAACTGAATTGTCACAATACTATTCGTATCTCTATGACTAACCCGATAACTTCCCCCGTTGAATGTTCCCACATCATCTTGCGTGGTACTTGCTCCTACGAAATGTGCTGCGCTGGGCGCTCCATGATCCAAATTGGTTGTGAGACTGGTATTGAGGGCTGGTTTTTCGGGCGGATAATCTGAGGTATTTGTAGTGGGGGTGGAGCTCGGTTGTGCAAAGTTGGGGTGGTGTGTTTCCTGGGGGGAAACGGCGGAGGAAGACGCGTAGGCTTGGGATTGTTGGGGTGGTGGTGTGTGAATGGGGAGTGTATGCTGACCGCCGGAGTAGGAGGGACGATGGGAGAAATTTGGGGGAGACGCATATTGTTGTTGCTGCGGCGGAGTAGGTTGAGGATTGGGAGGAGGGGTATAGCTTGTTGTGGAAGTGGAAGGGGGAGGTGGGTAGTAGGCATGCGAGGATTGAGCTGGAGGAGAAACAGGTGGAGCAGGGTATTGGAACGAGGTTTGATTTGGTGGTGGAGAGGTTGGTGGAGCGGCGTATTGAAATGAAGTTTGGTTTGGTGGAGGAGAACTCGGTGGAGGTGCGTATTGTTGTTGTTGTGGGGGAGCAGGAGCGGGAGCTGTAATGAGAGGTCAGATATATTGTTAGCATATGAGTGATCTTCTTACCTCCATTACCTCCAGGCGGAGCTATCAAAGTATTAGCAGTTGAATTTTCTCGCTGGTTGACCAGAAATACTTACGAGGATAATATGTAGACATCTTGACTGATATCAAGTATCAATGATCTTAAATAAACAATCGAACAGATCCAAAGCTGTTTCAGGCTATGCTTGAGTACTTGTAATTGCAGAGCTGAATTCCGGTCAGCTGCCCCGCACTTATTTCCTCTCATCCAAACTCTCCAAGATGCAATGCTCACTCACCAGTTCAAATCCCAATTCAAGTCCCAATTCAAATCCAATAAATCCAATACTCAATACTCAATCACTCGCGAATTTCACAAGAACTTCAATCAATCAAACACAAATCCAACAAAAGCTCAAAACATCAAGTCATCGCAAACCCCCCCCCCAAAAAACAGCAGCTCCCTCTCATCATATAGGTAAGCCCACCCATCACGCATCTCCTCTCCCATGCAAACCGCCATGCATCTTACACCCAAGCTCCCACATCTCACCTCACGCCCTCACGCCCCGGATTGGCCAGCGCAGTTCTTGGTGCGGGCTGTGCTATTTTCGTTTGTCTTCTGTCTACCAATCATTTCTCCAGGATGCAAGTAGAAGCTTGGACTTTGCGATATTGATATCGATCATATATGGAGCCCTAAAAATTCCCGAGCGCTTAAGTATTATATCTTCACCAAACGGGTGAGATGAGGATACTAGATGATGAATGTTTTGGGAGCTATTTACCTAGGTATGGATGTGTATAGAAACTGATTAGATATGTTGATACTGTAACTGTAAATCTAGATTCCAGATGCTATCTTTGGTCATTCATGTGTAATACCTAGAAAATCAGTTGTCTTTCAATGTTGTTTTTGAAAGATATTTGTAGTACATCGATACCACCTAATAAAAACCTCTACCTAGATATTTCTGCTTCCCCTAGTCATATACCTAGTAGACACAAAAGGAAGCACATATATATCTACCTAAATACCATTATGTATATATATATACACCACAAAGTTACCCCAATCCACGATCCATATATAGCTTTCCACCCACACCACACTTCCCTCCGCGCATCTTCCGTACAACCTCCATACATTCCCTTGCAAGACAGTCCTATGAAAGAATTACCCCCAAATATCAATCAACGATTTGATTATCGATGGCCATTATTAAGATGAGAGATAATACGACGCGTGCTCTCTACTATTCTTAGTTAGAGAACCCTCAATACGTCCCACGATGACCCTGAAAACTTTATTCTTAACTAGCTTCCTTAATTTCATTCAGGGTCTAAAATCTATCTACTCATCATCATTCCCATTGAGACATAGACCAGATACGAGCACGAAAAGGCAACGAAGCTAGATTTTCAAAAGAGATTGTTCAAATTCAAACTGTTTCCGCATTTTTAAAGTCGTTCATTCATCAGCCATTATTACCCATCTACATTCCCTTACCTTGCAAGATATAGATATCAGTGATGAAATCTTCAGATCCCGAGTTGAAGCATCGAAAAGTAGTTAAATTGGAAAAACCAATTGTTCAGAATATCTGCTGTGAAATTTTGAACTCCGAAAAATCGTTTCACAGTCAAATCTGGATTGAAATACCAATAGAAGGAAAGCTCATAATGTAAAATCCCAACTTTCGACCTAAGTTCTCTATATCTGTTATTTTTTTTCTCCTGCCAACTTGCGCAGAGAAGTAAGTAGCTAACTAACGATTCGTGTACGCCCCCGAGTCCTTGCCTCAACAACCTAACCCTGTTGTCTTCTTCTCTTTCCGACTTGTGCAGAGAAACCGGTCTTAATGGCAGTGACGGAACGTCTGGATCCGCAAGAATTGCAGGTGATGAAAAACAATCTGTTCTCTCCTTTGTTGAGTTCGGTATCTGGAGATCGGCAGGTTTTGCAAGTGACGTATTCCACTGTGAAGAATGTTAGTAGAGCTTATAATAATGAGAAAGAAAACGTACTGATATATTTCCTCAAAACGTTCTCAATCTGCTTCTGTTGGAAACGACCCTTGATAACCAAGCGTCTACTACCATCAACGGAACCGTTGGTACCCAATTCAGCAAACAGATATTGAGTGACGTGCTCATCAGTTCTCTTCATACGTTTGCAAATCTCGGCGATGTTGGCAAAGATGGTCTTCTTGTTTCCTTCACGCAGACATTGTGGAGGAGGAATCTTGTAACTCTTGGAACCGGAAGATGCGTGGTCTGGGTTCTTGGCTGCGAGCAAGGTGAAAAATCTGGAGAGAAGTTGTTCGTATGAAATTACTTTGGTCTCATCATGCGCCCAGATACCTGTTCCCTTAATCATATCACCATCATCAACCGGGGTTTCCTCTGCCGCCTTTTCACCTTCGCCTTCGTCGTTAAGATTTGCAGCTGCAAGTCTGGCTGTGAAATCATCTTCGGTATCCTTGGGCTTCTTGCTTCTCTTCTTCTTCTTCATTGTCGAAAGATCGAGACCACCATCTGCAGCAGCTTCATCACCTCCCTCCTCTCCTTCCTCAACCTTCTTGCTCTTCTTCTTCTTCTTTTTCATCAACGACAAATCGCCCAATCCATCGTCTTCCTTGGTTGCGGTCGCATCGTCGCCATTGCCTTGGAAAGGATCAGTAAATGCGCCCAAAGCTTGAGAAAGTGGCGGCGTACTAGGTGAATGTGACTGCGCCGTTTCTTTGGTATCGTCGTGTCCGTCTTCCTTCATTGTGACTTCCCCGTTCTCGTCTACAATCGTAGTTCCTTCGCTGAAGGCTACGGATTTGCGTGGTTTGGTGTCAACTTCCTGTGGCACGTTGTTAAAATTAGGCCTGAAATTAGAACAATCAAGATTTAGGTGGGGTGAAATCGATTCACAAAGCATAGAGCGATTGTTAACTTACTGTGTCGGCCATGATTGCGCTAGTGATTATTTCGATATTGTCTTCTGATGGGAATAATCCTAAAATATTCCTTTGGCGTTGTTGTTTGAAATGTGATGTGGTTGTGTGTGTTCGGAATAAAAGTTGCCCGCACTCACTCGATATATAATAATTGATTCGATGACTCAAAAGCCAGCTTTTAGCCTTAAAAATTAACGGTCAAAGGCTAGCTCACGTGATTCAGCGCCACAAGCAAATCGGCGCCGACTTCAAGCTCCTAGGTAGTGTGAGATCGGATAGCTAAATAATTGTCAGCCTTTCCTATAGACTCCTCTCGCACTTCAATGCATCGCCAGACTCTACTTTGGCGATAGCAATTTTCACATTCTTTCCATGCTTTTCCTAGGAAACTAATTAACCTTTCACGTCCATCCACTCACCCGCCGTTCAATCGACCATCCATTATCCCAAAATGTCCATCTCCGCCTCAGATTCCTATATGCATGCCTCCTCCCACACTCAAGATGACGAGCTCCACGAGTTAGATTCTCTGCCTTCCTCTGTCAATAGTTCAGATTATGCCTCTTCGGACGATGGAGAAGAATCCGATGCACAGAAAGAATGGGAAGCCAGTTTGCAGCAGTTGGAAATGATGCTTACGATGGTGATTGTACCGTGGTGTGGGAAATACTTTGGAAGGAAATTTGCTTATTGGAGTACGTTCTCCTATTTTTCGTTATTGTCTTTGTTTTATATGTTTTCAGTTCGATAGTTTTTGATTTAGGGATGAGGAGAGAAGTTCATATCTCTGTTCTTCGGATGTTGTGCATACAGACGGGCAAGAACGTTGGCTAATCAATCCACGTATTTACGAATAGGTTGGGCAAAGTACATGACGTGGAAGTATCCAGTCACCGTCGAAATAACCAGTAACCCTACCTTTAAGGGTGCCGGAGCTATCGAAGCCGCAGCTACGTTATGAGTAAAGCCAGGAGTTTGAGCAATCTGTGAGCTGGCGACCTTAAAACCTGCGAACATTACGCAAGGTAATACCAGGGGGATGTATTTACGAATGCAAGTCGCAGAATTGAGAAAGACTTTCGTGTGAGGTTATAGACGCAAGGCTCGTGGGCAAGTGAACATGTGGACATGGCAATTATCAGACATGCCATTCACCGGATGTTCCACGCAATAAGAAAGCTCTTGGTATATCATAAGAGGTATAATCAGTTACAGCGAGCATGTCATTGGGATTGGCGTTTATAGATGATTATGTACATGGGGTATATTGCCGATATGTGGTACATCGGCTGGGCACACTGCATAAAGAGCATCGCTTGAGGGCAAGCAGGAAGTGTATATGATTTAGTTAGCTCAGTACATATGGTAATGAATCTACACATTTCTCAGAAGTGGTTCTGTTTCCATGAAGATGAAACGAAGTAGTAGCAGCTTTTGATTAATGGTTCATTTGAGACTGCCTGGTATGCACAACTTACTTAAATGACCCCTCGTTGCAAAAGTTTTCACACAGTTTATTGCCAGCTGTTCAATGATGTGCACATAATGGTAGAGTGTTGGACGACATTTAGAAGACATCGAATACATTTATTTATTATTAAGTATGGTATTATTAGGTTCATATTGCCGAACATATTGTACACATCAAAAGACAGCGTCCAAAACCCCTTCTGCCTTGCCTATGTAAAAATCGTAAAGACATAAACATCGTTTACATAGCTTTGCGCCTAAACGCAATTCAAAATGGGCAGTTCGCCCTATCTGATATCCTACTACCCTGACCGCGAATAGTAAGCTTTCGTTGCCACTTGATCTGATGTATTTGTTAGTCGAGATGCAGGGTGGCAATAGATAGGATGGGATAAAGTATCGAAAGAGTGAAATAGAGGAGAGTACTAACCCATTGTTTGCTAATTCTTTGCTTAGACTTGGGACATGGTTGGTGCGCTTTTGCGGACATTGCTGCGACGAGCCATGCTGGAACCTCCACCGATGAAATCCATAGCGATGGACGCAGCGAAGAAGGCAAAAGCGAACCAGAAAAATGCAGTAGCAGCCTGGAGCAATCGGCATCTTTGTGCCATTCCCTGTGTCAAGCTGTTGCTGACGAGATACCGCTAGATATTTGTTAGCAAGATGATTACCAACACGTCTTGCATAATCAAACTCACTCTGTTACTGCAGCTGTGTACACCGAGTTTGGAGGCAAGAACAACACCAGCGATGAAGTTGAAAAGAGTGGCAAGACCGTCCATAGCACCCAGAATCATGGGCTGCGCGAGCCCCTCTACGAATGCGGCTGCCACTCCATAGAAAACGACAATCATTGAGAAAACGGCGACAAACATGGCCCAGTTCACACTTGAGTTGCCGAAAAATTGGTCATCTATGGCCGCAGCGACAAGAGCGAGGGAGATGAGGACGCAGAGGAATTGGAAAACCCTCAAAAGTAGTTGTGGTAGTGAAACCATTTTGAAATGATTTTGTGGTGTTTAATGTGGCGAGAAGGGTATTTGTTGATATTTCTGTTAGAGAGCTTTTGATACGAAAGCTGTTTGTCGATATTAAAGAACAAGATGATAAAAATGCAAAGTTTCAGGGAGGGAGTTAATGTATATGAGAGCTATGAATAAGCTCTACGCTACTCAGTTTGTAATTCGTGTGACGATGATGATGATCGGTGATGACTCCAAGGATGTCAAATCTCCAATGATGCTTTTTTCCCAAGCTACCTTCCTTGACCAACGCAAGACCGAGATATCACTGGTGAAGAACCTAAGAGATTATGACGATAGTTGAAGAAAGCTTTACTCGATCGAGTACAGCGTGGAATTTCAATCAACGTAAGGAAATGGTGGAAAGGGTACGATCCGGGATTCTGCGGGAGGGACGGAATGGTGGAGTATTTGTATTTGGTATTGGTATTGGTATTGGTATTGGTATTGGTATTGGTATTGGTATTGGCTGGTAGGTTCTAGATAGCTATGCTTTGGTTGCGTTTCAACACAATGGATGATAGTGAAGTATCAAAGAGAACAAGGGATGGATGAAGATGACTTGAGGAGGGGTTTTTATTATGTGTCAAGGGAGGGAGGGAGAGGCTTTAGGATATTTCTATGATAGTTATTCTTTCTTTTCTGTTACTGAAAGAAATATACTGCAACCTAATGGATTGATTGTACGTCCGAATTCCCCTCATTCATGTGGCGTCATATTTTTACCATCTAATACCCTACAGCGACCTTGTTCTTACATCTCATTCGTACAGCAACAAATACTGTGAAATTCTTTTCTCTGTGCATTTCCATTCGCTGAAAACATTCCCTCACCGGTTGTAAGTTAGTACATTCTCTTTTCTTCTTTGTGTCCATCAACCATTTCAATGATTTCATCGATGCGAATGAGCCCAGACCACCCCCACCTGCATGTATGTAATGTTCCGATGGGGTTCACGAAAGTATAAAAACAAGAAACCGTCCAAGCTTCATTTTCATCATTAATTGGGTGGAAGATCTGGAGAACGCGAGGAAAGCAATGGGTCTCTCGGCAGTTATGATGCCCCGGGGCCCTTGACGTTGGTGGCTGACACGGGCTTGATGCTTGGATATCTCAATGTGTGTATGAATATAACTGAAACAGGTTTATCAATGCTGTATTGTGAGCTGTTTCTCTGCGTGTCATTCGAAAGTTTAAATATTGGACATTCATTGATCAAGCTGGTTAGAAAAAAGATTTCTCGTGAGGAAAAAAAGAAAAGAAAACCTCCCAAACCACCTAATTCAGTAAGTGCTAAGTGCAAAAACGAGAGACTCGAGTCCTTCGGAGGTTTGCATGAAAACTTGGTCCCCTTTTCTTGGTGGGAACCTCAAAGCTTATCAGATAACTTGCTGTGATCATCGTTGATCGGAGCTCTGTTGCCGAGCCACGATCTCGAGTCTCGAGCATTCTAGACGAAGGGGATTCCGGTACTTGCTGAGAGTAAGAATTTGTTTCATGATGCTGGTATTTCACACAGCTTTCTTTGCCCTATATGTAGAGACTGATAGGCACAGTAAGCAGAACAACTTTCGGGTTCTATCATTTCCCTGGTTCAACTCCCTGGTTACCCAACGAAGTAGCTTTGATCGTATTACATCCTAAGACAAGTATTCATAAAGTACAGTAAAGGATGACTTTCTTCGCTCAGTTTCAACCTCGGATACCTCATTGTCAGCCCTCTGTATGTATCGAATCAGGTAATCTCCTCCAATCCCGGCGGAAATCGTACCACCAGTTATTAAACATCCATTAACAAACCACCACCAACAATCTTTCACACTCTTCAAGTTAACCTTCTTGATCATGACAGCCAAAGTGACGGCAGCACCTCCACATCCACCAACGAAGAAGACTGGTCCCGCGCCAACAGCAACGCCGGCAGCTGCCAATAATCCAACCTGAGTTATAGCGAGCCCGGTCAAGATCTGTTTGGTTTGAGCATCATGTCGTAATGCTATACTTTTGATTCCTGCTTTAGCATCGTCTTTGATATCCATATGCGCATATATCATATCGTACAAGACTGTCCATGCCACATTCGACGCATACAAGAATCCAGTTGCGGTCATAGCGGCACTGTTGGACAGTAAATCAATTCCAAGAGCAGGAAATCCCATGATCGCGCCCCAGGAAAATGTCAAGCCCAAGACAAACTGCGGATAGTTAGTAACACGCTTAGCTAGTGGATACGAAGCCACGAAAAGCAAACTCGGGATAGCATAGAAGAAGCATTGGTATGGGAATTGCAGAAGGACCGCAAGGCCAGCAATCAATTGACCTCCGGTGAAGACTAAAGCTTTGAATGGAGAGACAGCTCCTCGCGCAATAGGGCGTAGTCGAGTTCGAGTAACATTAGGGTCAAGATTTCGATCCCAAATATCATTGATAGTACATCCTGCACCACGCATAATTAAGGCGCCGCTGAAGAACAAAAGAGAGGTTCCCGCGACGGTCAGAGGCGAGACCATGGAGTCGGTTAATGGAGCCGCCAATAAAGTAGAGAACAGACATGGAAGGAATAGATAATACGTTCCTGCTGGCTTGTCTAGTCTGATGAGCTCAGCATATGGTACCCAGGAGGATGGAAGTTTTGATAATAGGCCGGTAGTTGGCGGTACATAAGGTGTGATAACTGGTGATGGTGTAGCGGTATCTTTATTGGAAATTTTTGTGTTGTTCAAAGTCGTCGGAATGGAATGTGCTTTGATACTGTGATATCTTTCATGTCGAGTTTCGACGTTCTTTCTTGCGTCTTTTCTGCTAAGATTTGAAGAAGTGGTGATCTTGAAATAGCTGGTTGGGATTTTGAGCGAGGGCCTCTGACTCCAGCAAATGTTCTGAAAGAATGCATTCCGACAACCTCCCGGCAAGCTGAATACGCCATTTCTAGACATCATTGACTGAGATGGACAATAACCACTACTATTCATTAGTTTGGGACAAATCTACTGCTTCTCCTGTAGCTTCCAATGAGGAAACCCTCTTAAGATTACACTAGAATGTGCCAATTTCAAGTATGGGGATACACCCTTCCAAACTCAGGGCGAAGATTTTTCTGTCAAGTTTGCCATTGGCTTGGCAAACTCCATGCTATCTCGATCGGGCACTCTTCGAAACAAAAAGGTACATTATTTCTGGTATGTAAACCAAGAGCTATGTATATCACTTGATACACTGAATTTCAATGGAAACTCCAATGGTGCTTCTCGCTCCTCTAATAAAACCACAACTTGAGGATAGCTGGTGAAAGAAAATGGCAACTTGTTTGCAGTTGAATGAATAAACTTACTTTGACACAATCAATATCAATTCTCAATGTATTTATCTTCAATACATCCACTTTTTATTATTTTTCCCTTTTCCAGAAAATTCTGACTAACAATGGATGATAACCTTGGACATGATTGTAAGATTACTGTAGCCGGAATTGGTGGAATTGATCCACTAGCGCGTTATCCCCAGGGAATTCAAAGCCGCCTCGCGTCTCCCTCACAAATTTCGTATCATGATAACCACATACCTACTTCGATACAATGAATAGCAACGATTTGTAATCCACTTCGCGATCATCTCCAGGCAACTTACAGAACAGCTTCAACTGAATTCCCTGAGGGTTTTCAGTTGTGACTTTTAATACCCGCATAGGATATTCTATCCATTCTTACATATTGCGGCTCTATTCGCCCATTATCAAGCTTGCGATATTGACTTGTCGGTACGAACGCGACCGGCCTTGACTTTGGCATCGATCACCACCGACGTCCATATTGACCCAGCATATTCTATACGCGAGATACCGAGCAACGACAACTATGCAATAGTAGCTGGTTTTATTATATGATCTATTTTGCAGCATCTAAGACGTTCAACTGGGCCTCAATCTAGCTTGTCGCAATGCCTTCTCAACAGCACCCAAGAGCGCAATTTGTGCCTCTTTCACCTAATATTGATCTTGATGCTTTAGTCGAGGAGAACGCGAGCTTCGACCACGTCCGCAGACTTCCTCAGTCTGATCTAGAAGCACACACTGTACAAAGTTTGGAACAATTAGTACATTCATATGTTGTCCAAGAAGGTCGACCTCTGATTCTTGAAGGATGGGGCTCATATATGCCACCCTGGTTATACTCGTCGAAATGGTTAGAGGACAATTTGGGCAGAGAGGGTAGGTGGCTCGATTTTCCTTTCAGTAAAACATTTCCTAAGCTTACCTTTGCTTTCAGTACAAAAGGTTCGAGACATTACCAGCGGCATTGATGTTCAAATGACTATGGGACATTACCTACGTTCGATGGGCCAACTAGCGAATCAGTTTACACCTCAAACCTACCGGGATCCAAAACGACAGCGATTATACTTGAAAGATATTGATTGCCCTACTGAATGGGAAGAAAATTTAAGAGACGTTTTGCCGGAAGCTTTTTTTTACCTAAACGATTGTATCGAGTCGCGGACTGGTGGTGATGGAGCCATCCGCGAGCCTAATGAATTTGGCCAGATGCGATTTGGAAAAGGAGTTGCGCCCGCAGGTGACCTAATGAGCAGTCTCCCGACAGATATGCGAGCTTTGAATATGATGTGTTATATTGGTCACGAAGGTACTTACACTCCAGCTCACAGAGAAATGTGCGCAAGCTTGGGACACAATCTTATGGTAGAAACTTCGGGTGGAAGTGATGAGGAG
Source organism: Botrytis porri (assembly GCF_014898465.1). NCBI lineage: Eukaryota > Fungi > Ascomycota > Leotiomycetes > Helotiales > Sclerotiniaceae > Botrytis > Botrytis porri. The sequence continues at coordinate 160,391 of NW_024066102.1, read as the reverse complement.
AGACCTGGCAGTTCGATTTGGTTTATGACAGAATCCAAAGAAAGAGAACTGGTATCGGAATGGTTCGTTTCCAAACTTGGCCACGATATAGAAGTTGAAAAGCATTTTGCACAACTGAACGCCTGGAGAAAAGCCCCATTCAATGTCTGGGTGACGGAGCAAAAGGTTGGTGATCTGATTCTGATTCCGCCCCTTGCTCCTCACCAGGTTTGGAATCGTGGGACTCGAACAATGAAAGCTGCATGGAATCGAACCACTGTAGATACGCTTGAGCTTGCCATCCATGAAGCTCTTCCCCGTGCCCGTCTCGTTTGTCGAGATGAACAATACAAGAATAAGGCTATCATTTATTACACCCTAGATAAGTACTATCGCCTTCTTTCACGAGATACAGTGGAGCCAAAGATGTGGATGAGACCTGGAAGTCGAATTAGGCAGGTTATGGAAGATTTCAAACGCTTGTTTAAATTATACACAGAAGTACTGATCAGTGAGCTTTTCTCTCGCTCGCGCCCTGAGAAGAACGTGGAATATATCCAATACGATTCAAACGTCACTTGTTCATATTGTCGATGCAATATCTTCAATCGTTTCTTGACATGCAAGTCATGTATTCTCACAGCTCCTACAGGGGAGGAAGATACCTATGATATTTGTATGGAGTGTTACGCCATGGGCCGTTCTTGTGCTTGCATCTCTTGTTTGGAGTGGGTCGAGCAATGGAAGGAAGATGAACTTCAAGAAAACTATGAACTATGGCGCGGTGTGGTATTAAATTTTGAACCTCTTCACGAAGGTTCACCTAAAACCTTAGAGGAGGAAAGAGACAGAATTGGCAAGAAGACCGTTGCTCAAATATGTCAAGAACAACTTGCCATCCGGCCATGGAAAGACATCACTAAACCAGATGTAATAGAGCCGTTAGATGGTGAGTCGGATGTTGAGCCAGAAGCTGACGATGAAGGGCGCCTAAAGAAACCATATAGAAAGCCTTCTAGGAGAGGAAGAATCCAGGCCACTAAAAACAAGACAAGTGCTTGTCATATCTGCTGCAATCATCATTGGAATTGGCAGTCCGCGCACTGTACTGCCTGCTCCTCATCCTATTGCTATGGAACTTTATGGCGAGCCTTTGACATGATGCCTCAAACGGTAATGGAGATGGAAAACTGGGAGTGTCCAAAATGCTTGAAGATGTGCTCATGCGCAAAATGTCGAAGAGATGCGAAACAAACACCATATACTCCCAAGGGGACACTTCTTGGACATGATACCAAAAAGGTGGCCGACTACAGGAGTGTTGAGAGTCTAGTTGACTTTTCCAAAACAAATCTTACTTGGTTGAGACACGAAGATCAAAATCTACCAAATTCCGAAGAAACCGGTAGAATGAGGAGGTTGCGAGAGAAAGCTGAAAGGGATAAAGCACAGGAGCATGTTATTGATAATAGTTACCTGGGATATGAGGAAGAAGCTTTCTATCGAGCGGATGAAACAGAGGATACTCATTTTAACGATATGGCAGACATCGATCCTTCACTTCGTGATGAATCAAATCAATCAGCCCAACATCTAATCAACGGATTCCATCCATCTTGGGATCAGACTCAGGGGCCCCGTGAATATACTATTGACGAGCAGCTTCATCAGCAATTAGGAGTTCTTGATGCACACCATGACCTAGATGATAACTATCATGCTGATATGCACGGTCCTAGCAGAGCCGCACAATACCCATCAAGACTCTTGGCACCATCGGTGGCACCAGTGGCATCTATGATTTCTAGGGAGGTTCCGCTACCCAATCCCCAAACACCTAAACCTGCCAACATGATGGGTGGTGATTACTACCCAACAGAAATTGGACTGGATGGCATTCTCTATGATTCTCCGAAATCTGACTCAGAGCCAGCTGATGTGCCAACTGTTGATCCTGCAGAACTATTAGCTTCACTTGATCAATTCCGTAGTGTTACGAAAAAGAGAAAACGCCTTAATTCTGAAGGCATCCCTGAGGATGACGAGGAGGATGTGGAGTTTATCGCTTCCAAGCGTCAAAGAAAGGTCAAACCCAAGGAACCGGTCGATAAAGAAAAAGATCCAGATAGTATCTCTAAACCTGAACATCGTCCTTCGCGTGTTAACAAACGACAAGATTATACTGAGCCATCATTGGCGGATGTAGAGAACTTATTAAATTCGGAAGAAGATAACGAACCGCAGCCTTCTTCAGGACATAGTCTAGTTAACAGCGCTGGTAAGGTAACAGGTGATGTCGATCTCGCTGCAAAAGCTTTGAATTATTTTGCGAGAGGACAGACAACCCAGGGAGCCGGCTCCACACCCGGAACCAGTGGCAAGAGAAAGCGTGGCCGTCCAAGCCGCGCATCCAAAATGGCGGCTTCTCCTAGTGTGGGTTCCTCTTCTAAGCCATCAAAGTCACCTGCATCTATCAAACATACTCGAAAATCTAAATGGCTTTCAAGACATGATGGCGTGGATAATCAGGAGGATAATAGCTCTCAAGTGTCAGTCACGAGGACCAGAACCTTGCGCAATAGTGCGCCATTAGAAAGAAAATCGAGAGCTACTCGACAAACTCTTGCTAATGCGTCTGATGACGAAAGCGAAGCCGAAGCAGACAGTGATGATCCATTTGAAGACAAGCCTAGGAAGACGCGAAGCACTCGCCAAAATAAAGTGTCGACAGGGCCAAACTTGCACATTAATATCTCAGATGATGAGTCTAAACGATCTAGCAACGACTATGGCCGGGAAATTAGTGATGGTAGTCTTTTTGGAAACGATGCAGAACATGTTGCCAGTCCAGTTAGCCCTGACATGTCTGAAGATGAAGACCAAACAACTGATAAAATAGTCGGAAATTCTGACAATGATGCTCCATCACCAGAAACTAACAAAACAAGATTATCGGAGCAGCCTATTCGTACATCTATTGAGGAGCCAGTAGTTATCAAGAAACGAAGAGGCCGACCGCCGAAGAAGACGCAAAACGCACGCTCGGTCCAAGCAATGCCCGAATTGCGATCACCATCTTCGTCTAAATCGCCTCCACCACCCGGCGGCCCTAATTCGGTAGTCGGTAAACCTAGTCAGTTCCTTTCACTTCGTGAGAAGCTTGCCCTCAAAGGAAAGAAATTGAAGATTGTCTCGCAGCAATCGAAGCAAAAGGGGATTGATGAGCAGCAACAAAGGCAATCAGCTACACCAAGCGCCAAGGAAACGTCTTCCAAGGCGGTCGATTCAGCGCAACAGTCACCGTTATTCACTCCCATTGATGGTACATGTCCTAGCAGTTCGATTCCTCTACCAAAAACGGTCTCTGGAACATCTTCAACTGTACCTTCACGCCAACAATCTATAAGCCATAATGAGATGCCGGGTACGGTGATTAACTCAGCAACAGACAACCAGAACAGCTCATTGAAAGACCTCATCCCACCTGCTCCAAATGGCCACGCTTCGTCATCAAGCGATAGAAGTATTTCAGCACAGCCTTCCAAGAATGTACCAACAGTCGTACGTCTTGATAACGATGACGATAAGGAGCCAGCGAAGAAAGGTCCCACGGTCGTCCGACTCATAGAATCAGAATCAGAGTCAGAGTCAGAATCCGAACATGATGATGACTCGGGAACGAGAAACTCAGGTCCGTCTAAATCAGCAAGAAAGAAGAGTTTTAGCGAAGAATCGGATGGAGAAGGTTGGTCGAGTTCAGATGATGACATTCCTGCTGTTAAACCTGTGAAACATGTCAGTACGTCACCGGCGCCTCCAACCTCGAAGTCCCCGGTTGCGGTAAGGGGAAGAGGCAGACCTCCCATCCCCAGATGAGTTTTTTGATCATGTAGATAAGCCGATGGGCTTGAAGCGCGCACATCTTTGCTAGTATAGGCGTTGCATGAGAACTTTAATTGCTTACCTGCTTGCTTTATTGCGTGCGAGGAAGGGAAAATATACCCAGATTTCAGTAAATTCTGCATGGATGGATTTTTTGCAGCTGGCATTTGCCTGAGTGAACAGCAGACAGGTTTCTCAAGGCTAATTTGCTTTTGATGAGGGGAACGGATAGCTAGGTAGCTTAATTAAGGGGAGGGTAAGGTCTTAAGGAAAATCCAACAAATAACAATGGAAATTGAAACTGGTGAGTCAGCATTTGCTTAGTTAGTAACAAGTAGATGCTACAATCACAAGAAGTCTTCAATACCAATCTATATCATCTGATTCGTGCAACCATGATTATGTGCAATTTATTAGTTCGAATACTTGGGTATTTCTGTTGATAAGGGTCTTGTGTACTCTATGCATGCAAGAAATATCTACATCAACTCTTCAAAAGCTACAAAAGCCAAAACCTATGTAATCTCGTCTAGACCCGTCTACCCTCTCTCTTCCCTCTCTTCATCACAATTCATTGCCTCTTGCCCCTTCCGTTCTCTAACACCCCACCCATCCTTCAACAACAAACCCACCTCCTCTAATCCCAGACCCTTTGTCTCAGGATACACCCACCAAATCGCCCACCAGCCAACTGCGCATACTACCGCATACACAGCAAACGTCCACGTCGGAGTCAGCTGTTCCATCATTGGTAGAAACGTAAGTCCTATGATAAAATTTGCCGACCAATTTGTACATGTAGAGAGAGATGAGCCGAGGGAACGGACTGAGAGGGGGAAGAGTTCGGATTGCATCCATGGGACGTTTCCGAGACCGAGGGCAAAGGCTGCGGTATAGAGCATTATTGCTATTAGGATGATGAGGGGTGGGAGGCGGGATGTAGATGTGGAAAAGGATTCAGAGGCAGTGGAGGAGAAGGTGGAAGGAAGATCCATGAAGTGGAAGCCTATGGAGCAGAGGAGCAGTCCTATAACCATTACGGGAATTGAAATGAGAAGGATACGACGACGGCCGATGCGGTCGATGAGCATGAGAGCGGCGCAGGTTAGGATGAAGTTTGTGAGTGCGACGGAGAGAGATGTAAGAGTTGGAGACGAGAACCCAACGAGGGTGAAGATTGTGGCGCTGAAGTACATGAGTGAATTCTAGGAGGTTTGGGTTAGTTGAGTTTTTGATGAGCAGAAAGAATGTACTTACGAAACCACATAACTGTTGGAGACCTTGGAGAAGACAGGCAATTGTCAAAGCTCTCCTGTTTCCTCCAACCCCTATTAATTCTTCCCAGCTATCTTTCGCGTCACTTACCCAGGAATCCTCTGATCCCTTAGTTTTCCTTGCCATCTCTCTTAACCTTTTCGCCTCATCTTCCTCTCTCACTTCCCTTTCGATTCCCTTCAAAACCTCATCTACCACCTTTTGCATCTCAATCTCTTTCCCAAAAACTCTACTCAAAACAATTCTCCCCTCATCTACCCTCCCGACTTGTACCAACCACCTTGGCGTCTCCGGCATAAACAGCATCACCAAAATCTGCACCGCTGCAGGCACTGCACCCAAACCAACCATCCACCTCCACCCCGTCTCTAGACTTCCCCATTCTACAAACGCCCAGCCAACAATATAAGCCACAACTTGTCCCAAAGTAATGAATAATACATTCAGCACCACTAATCTGCCTCTCCACATAGTAGGTGCCAATTCACTTATATATAATGGAGCAACGAAACTGCCTGCTCCAACCGCGAGTCCTACAATACTTCGTCCAAGTATCATACCCCATACTGTAGTTGTAAACGCCTGGATGAGTGCGCCGAGAACGAATGCCAAGTCTGCTAGAAGGACAACACGTTTGCGACCAAGAGAGGAAGCGAGGACGCCGGAAAGGGGAGAGATGATGAGAGCGAAGAGAGAGGTGCATGATGTTATTAGGGATTTGTCGATGGTAGTTAAAGGGCGGCCGAGAGAAGTATGGAGACTTATTAGGGTGGAGGATATTACGCCAGTGTCGTCTGGTTCATATATCGTTAGCTATGATATTTTTCTAGATGTGATCTTGGAGTGAATTGTAGGCAGTTGGGAGAATAGAGAGGAAAATCATACATCCAAACAATAACCCAGTAATACCTGCCGAGAAAGCAAGTAACCAAACAAATAGCCCAGGTTTACTCAAATTCTTCTCGAGAAGTAGTGAAGCATCATCATCTACCTCATTCTCCTCTTCTTCCTCGCCGTGCTGATTTGACAAGAGAGGTTCTTCGGCGGTAGAAGATGGCATTGTTTCGAGTGGGATATCTATTGAAGATGCCAGTGTGAGCTATGTGAACTTCAAGTTCACATATCGTAGGTTGGGAGTTGAATGATTGCTAGTCGTTGACAGTGAGATTGATAATGAGAGGTCTTGGAAGTTGCTCTCAGCCGCGTGCTTCCTGAATGGTTGTGTGCGGGTCCGATTTTGAGACATGTGGCTCGTGCCTGGCATATGCAGGGTTTATGCAGGGGTTTTGGGCGCCGAGATTGGGGTCTTCTTCAGCCTTGCGTAGAAGGCTTAAAGCAGAATTGGATGTGGATTTTTATGGTATTTAGGTAATAATTCTGGAAAGAAGTTGTGGCTTTGTGAGTTATCAGTTTTTTTCAACGAGCAAGAATAGTTAAACTCTTGATGACCTCGTCGAGTTTTTACTTTCAGTGTCAGTATATCAACATCATCCGGTATCATCACCTGGTTAAAAGAGCTTGCTCAATTGATTGTTGGATGAGATTACCCATTGTCCAATATGAGAGGAAGCTAACCTATAATAGTGCAATTCTAAATATGCGAATGTAGTCATCCCCATAGTCTCGTTCTAAAGTAGCGAGATGTCAGGTATACAGGGCTAGATCTTGTCTTTCACGCAAGCAACGCAAGCAAGACAAGACAGAAGACAGAGGACAGAAAACTCTATGCCAATCCAATGATTCCAGAGTTTACATGTGATGTTATATATAGCGAGCCACAGAAGAAGAGATACTGGTCAATGGAGAGTAAAATAGGAAATATATGACAACATACTTCGGGGCTAATTCGGTTTGTATTCTCAATCATTTTAGCTATTCTTTCCTGGACAACCAAATGATCTTTTTAAACTGGGAGTCTGAGTATGCCTCGGGAGCCCAGATACTAGATGCTTGAAGCATGTGGCATCCTTCCATTGCCTTTGGCCCAGTGGTTCCGTATCAAGTCATTGAAGCCAGCTAATCGAGATAGATATGAGTTATAAAAAACTTTTGATGCGATGATTCTGGAATATGAAAGCCGTCCTCCTTTCGGATGCCGTGGATTGGCCACAAAATAGTTTGTGACTGAACCCGACCATGGTGAAATCATTTTATCTGTAAGAGATGTGATTGCAGGTATTCGATAAGTTCGAATTCCGAGGATGTTCCCATTCCGTTGATGGTCAGGTAGAATAATGGACCATAAATACCGTCTGCATCTGGTGCCACGGGAACCACCTCCTCGACATCTTCTCGACCATCGACTCCGGCCAATGAAAGAAGGAAATTGGGCGAGGAGATAATCCTGCTGATAGCATGGCTTTCGTAGAGTGTGCATGTCGTGTTCAGGAACGGCACGTCAAGATGAACGGAATCCATGTCGTAATTGAACCACGTTCGTGGACTAACTTCCAACGAGCCAAAAGTAAGCGTGTAAGTCTCGGAAGCAACCTTCAATGATTCTATGCAAGTGTAGAAGATTGCTGGATTTGAGTTGACAGGTGTAAATCCTGTGATTGCCCCTGCATGACTGCCAAAGGAAATGCGGTAGTTGCCAGGGTTTGGTCTTTAAACTGGTAAGTGATATAATCACAGCAAGGTCCAAGAATTGGAGATAATGGACAAAGCAAGACTTACAGAATAACAGGATATTCGGGGTCCTTCAAACAAAAACGTTTCAGCGTCACATTTCTTGGTCCAGAAAGTGCAGCTCTCCAATTCATCCGTCGAATTTCTAAGGGTAGCCATGGGAATGGATGAAATGTCGCATTGCGATCGGGTACGATGGGGGCAGAGGCAAGAGTCATTCTCAAAAGTCTGGAAAAACACATGAGTAATTTGGATTGTGAGGTTGGAATAGCAGGCGTGCTGAAAGAGTGAACCTTTCAAGAGAACCTTACTGACTGCGTGAATTAGCAGACCCATAAAGAGGTGAGTCTTGTCGTAGATAACGAATAGTTGACAACTATGAGAAGTTCGATACGGGTGGTGAGTTGATGTGGCAGAGGAACTTGACGAGAATAAAGATTGATGACTCTCCAATGTTGGTAAATGTAGAGGAGATATGAAGGAATGTCTGAGAAACATTTCCAAGAAGTTTGCTTGTAAGTTGTTAAGTATTACTTAGGTATTAAGGGTGTGTAAGTTGAATTAACATCGATTGAAAATGAGTTGCGAAATCTACCCCGCTACCAACCTGTCTCATCATGCTTCACTTCTGACAAACATCAACACATCATTACAATTTCATCCAAATATGATTTCAACAACTATTTATCATTCTATTGAATAAATTAAACAAATATCATTAATGAATTGGACAGGAGGGCGCCTGCAAAGGCATTCTGGAAAATCTTCTCGGGGCGGCGGCGGTGGTGCCTTGACCAAACGACAAAAGGAACACTTCGCAAATGTGAAGGCCAGCTTGAGAACCGGAAGTCAAAAGTACGTTACTACTAAATGGACAATCTTCGACAATATCGTCGTGGGACAACCCCACAGACAATCGTTTGGGGATCATATTGCTTCTGTGGGCAATTCTGATTATTGTGCAAGACAAGAAAGAGGGGGAAATGAAGTTCAACGAGAACCTTTTACTGATCTCTACAAATACAATGATCCCACATCCACTCCGCTGTTTAGGGAGCTTCAAGATAAGCAGAAAAACAATCGTTCTTCGTCAGTTGAATTCGTCCAAAGAAGTTCCACTGCCGACGACGATTTATACAACGCTACACCTCCACCATTGAGAATAAAGCGCGAGCATGCTGCATCGTCAGAGCTTACAGGTGCTTCGCAAAACTACGAGGCGCAAGAATCAATAGAACAATCCATGGAAGAAAGGAGACGAAGATTATTGAACAAGAAAGACTGGGTTGGCCTAAATACTCATCATTTGCCTAGATTGAAGTTCAACCAACCAAGACACGATGAAGATATTGGGCGAAGAAGAAAGGTAAAGGGTGGACATAGAGCACGATATTCTAAATATCAGACAAGAATCAGCTCGCCATTTGCCGCAAGAAACACTCAAATGTGGGAGCAACAACAAGCGGGTTACATGGAAGAAAGACTACCAAAAAATGACGTTAGGATTTCGATTGGTGGCAGAAGTGTTCCGCCAGGCATAAGTTCGAGTTCCCGGCCGACAAAAGTGATCCGCCAATCTACGCCGCGCACGAAACACCGAATCTCGTCATCGGATGATATGTTGCTTGACGATGAGTATATTGTGGAGGATCAGGAAGAATTGAATAGTGATAGGTTTCTTTCTATTTTTGAGACAGAAATACATGGCAATGGAGAGGACGACGATTCGGCAAGGATAATTCCATCGAGCACAGGCCCTTATAACCACAGTACGCATAGAAACCAAGAGAAGGGTGCAAATACAAGACGTCAACCGCTCCCTAATATAGTCAACAAAAATGGATTTACAAATGATTTTGTGGGTGAAGCATCACCATTTTCTTGCACAGCCGTCAGATCAATCTGCGATATCAGGATGAAACAACCAGTGCCCATTCGTCCGGCACAGCATCCAGTTCTCCGCTTAAACTCGCCTAAATGTAATAGTAGTGTGCTTGGACAGGTCGGGGGCTTGAGAAGTGTGGTTTCCCAAGATCAATTGATGGACAACGAGATGTGGAAGGCATGGATACCACCAACCACAGAGGGCACCGAGCACAGGAATTATGATGAAGAAGAGGACGAGGGGGAATATTTGAAAGATAGGAGTGTATCGATAAGCCCGGGAATAAGTGCCATTCCAGCCTTACGTGAGAAGATCTTTAGCAGCTCAAGATCCAATGACGAGGATTCTGCTGAAAAATATGAGCATACAGAGTCTTGGCCCGGCTGTGAAAGCTCGATAATACAGGAGCAGTCTACAGCAGTATATAACGGAGATTTATTTCCTTCGGACGAAGTGGGAAATATTTCGTACAACGGTCACAGCTCAGATGTCTATGATCACCCTTTCTCGTCTGATAGATATGAGCTTGGAAATGAGAGAGAGGCATCATCGACATCCATACAATATACAAGTGAGGACCATATCATGATAGAACCACAAGACACTCAATCGTCGCAGAGAACATCTTCAAGTGTTCCATGGGACCCCCCTAGAAGCTCAAGTCCTTACATAAACAGACCCTCTCAGAGCAATATTCTCGATAATCCTTGGTCCATAGCTCCCACTGTTCAGCAACTGCCTATTCCTACCAGACAGACCACGGAGCTTGAGGAAACCGCACCACAGCACGATCAAGTCACACTGCCAGATCAAACTTCCAGCAAGGTAAAGGATTGTCCGACCGAAAATATGCAAAAGAAAGCAGACCCAAACGAACTATGGATGAAGTTTGTTTTTGATGATGCTAGTGAAGAGGAGGATACTGTACCGGAAAAGACTACATCCACAGGATATGAGCTGGAGAAAATGGAACCTTCGCCATCTTTTTCCACCTTTGTGCACAATTCAGTTGATTCTGAACGTCCATTGCGGCCTAGATATGTTGCGCAAGCAAGCAATTGTATCACTTGGCAAGATCCACAGCAACGAAACGACAGCGTGTCTAGGAACGAATTTGGCCAGTCGTCCAATTATTCAACGTTTGCTTATTATTCCAGTAGCAACTACGACCCTGTGGGAGCGGCTACCCGAAATAAGAGTACTCCATATCCATCTGAAAGAAAATACCATCAAACCAGTAGAGATTCGGGTTCAAACAACCGTGCTCCGGAGTCGGGAGTAAATTTTACAAACCCCAGGGTCTCAAATACCAGTAATTCCTCATCTCCAAAGACGGACTCACTTTCCATGATGGCTGTCTCAGGCTACCAGATCAATACATCAACAACAACAAAAACAACGACTCAAAGGTCTTTCCTCGAGCCCCATCGCAAAATTTTGTTCACAAAACCTCAGCCATTTATTGGATCGAAATCGGATATAAACTCCTCATCTCCTGATAAAACTATACGTATTGGCGGAAGAGATAACAACAAACAAATGAGCAGTGATAGTGGTGCAACGTTCCAGAAGAGATAGAGGATGACTAAAACATATTTGCGTGTTTGAAAGATGTGGTATTTACTTAATAGTGCATTGTTAAATCGGGCTGGCAGGGCATATTAGCTATTTTTACCTTTATAGAGCTGGAATTGGCTGGATAGTTAGTATTTGGCTAATTGCAAAAGGAGTGGTAATCAAATATCATTTTTACGAATAGAATCGCAAAGCGATATCTTCTCTGCGAAATCATTCTTGCAGATCCATATCAAGTACAAAGGACATTCTCTTCAGATACTTACTTCTCCCTAGTACACGATTGCTACTTTTCCTCGGTTCTCGTGGAATTCGCTTTTCTCATGAATTTTTACATAAAAATTTGAATCCGCTCGATAGCGAGATTTGTTGCAGACAGATTCCGCGCCTTCGCGAAGTGTCAAGGAATATAGTTGATCAATGTTGAATCGCATCACATTCAAGACTACAACTTGTCGAATTTAGATGCTCAAAGGAGAACTCTCGTTTATATACATAGAAACAAAGTCCGCGGGCCATTCTTGAGTTTTACTGGCAAAACAGGTCTAAACCTTATCACAAGATAGTTGCCCGTGGATGATCATTGATTCTCATTGAGCCTATTCCTGCCGAGATGGAACTCTGTCTGTCCAGAAATATATGCTACATGATTCATAACGTCGCAAGAAAAGTTGCTTCGGAAATAGCACAGTATGTTTCCCTTTGAGAAAATGATAGAATATCCCTGGTCGCTTGATGAAAGCCACGTAACTTGAGCTCTTCTATAGGTAAATAAATTGGAAACATGTGTGTAGAAAAAATGAACAAGAAAGAAATTCGTGGCGCAAGAGAGAGCTTTCGTGTGCGTGACCACCCGATGGATCAGCAAAGGCCAGTTTTGCTGCAAGGCTCTATTTCCTGCCTTTACGAAGCTCTTGAGGACTCCTTTTCCTTTCGAGATGGCGGGGTGGATGTCCTAAAGTTCTTCTGGGAGGGAGGATTTACTGTGGTCGTTGTGCGCTGCTATCTGTCCACGGTTCGCTGGGAAACCCTGATTGTTGTAAGAATGTCTCTATTGATTGGTAATTTACCATCCCTATATTAAGCACGCGAACATCATGCTCTACAGTGTATATCTTGCTGTAGTTCAATCTGCTCAATGGATGCAACTGGCCATCGATGTCGTCTCGTTCGCTATCAGCACGAATAGAATCCAGAATGAGGTTCTCGTATATCAATCCTCCGGTACGGGCTTTGTAGCAAAGCTCATTAGGACAGTCTGATGATGAAGTGTGTATTATTACGTGTCTATGAGGTGCAGGTAGGTCGGGTTGCAAAGTTGCCTCGCCTAAGTACGTATGTATAGGACTAGAGTCTTCTATGAGCGAGTATACTTATTGAAACATGACACATACCAGCAAGCAGAATGTCCATGACCCTTTACTAGCACAACGAATCATCGGATCTCACTGTAAGCTTGTCCTTCAAGAAAAATGGAGCTAAAGTGGGAGTCATTCCCTACTCCTCCAACTTGAGGACGTGCTGGATCTGTCCATGGCATCATAAAGACACGACCAACTTTCCAAAAGTCATCTGAAGCAAGACCTTCATAAACCTTGTACTCTAAAAGGTGTTATCAGATAATATTGTCTTGAAAGAGTAGAGTGTATTAACTTTCATCTAATGTATATCGTCACTGTTCGGGGTTCTGATTTTTTTAAACGGGTCTACAGATATTGCCTGTTCGTCAAACGCGCCTATCTCCTTGTCAGTTGAAGGTTCTTTGTAACTGAATTCAGAATTATATCGTTTGGAGGAGCTGACGGTGTTATTATCGCCATAGATTGAGGACTGGATTCTATAGAGCTAGTACATGGAGTCAAATCATTGGAGAATTCCAAGTCCTTAGATGACGTCGAATTTTTGGATGAAGCCCATGACGTGTTGCTAGAAACAAGGGTTTGATTGGTAGAGGAATATCGAGACGGCCATGATACATTGGAAGCATCTTTGTCAAGCTCTGCTCTGCTTTAAGTTGACTACGATCATGTCACTTATCAATCCATCAATTTAATGGCATGTGCAGTAAAACCAGGAACAACTTCGAGCACTTTATAATGAGGCTTCCAATGCAGACTGGAAGCGAAGCAGTTTGCAGAGGCGGATAACGTTCAGTAGAAACGAGAAGAAACGAATTCGCTCATTGAGATAGATCGATAAGTGTAATGAAAACCTGCAGAGCATCTGGACCCAAGTCGACGCAGCCACACCGTTCCTTGATTCATGGAAGAAAGATAACAAATAACCGTTACTTGAAGTGAAGGAATTTGCAGGCTGTCTCCACAGTGCATTGCTCAAGTGTTGGCAATGCCAATGTTGCGCCGCCCATGATACACTTCTTCGAATCGAAAATAGGCAGACGTGAATAATCACAAAGGCAAAGGACAGAGTTCGATTCGAGCTATTGTGTGTTTCAAACGATGCAACAAGTGCTGCTGGCGAATCTTCGGCATAGAAACAAATGCAAGTTGTAGTGGTTCCAAAGAGGTTAGTATGTGTTCCTGCACCAAGAACAAGCGCTAATGGAAAAGTGAACCATATTTACAAAATACACGATCCTCCGCGGTTCTTTGGAGTCACCTAGACCCCAATGACTGGACCCATCTTACCTAATATATCAGAGCCTCCCGCCGGTGGAATTCCTTCTGCTATGATGACAAGTACACCTAGAGGTCCAGCATCAAGCTTCAACTTGGGTTCAAGTGAGGAGATCGATTATCAGAATCTGAAAGCCATCAACACTATTTGTGAGGTTTCAAACAGCCCACAAAGCATTCATGAATGTTTCGGATTTGTTGTAGATGAAGCCCAAAAACTTAAAGGCACGTCTGAAGTTCCAAAGTGGCACAAGTCTTTCCCATCCAGAATTCTCAACTTCGGCGAGCTACTCAGAAGAATCTCTGGGCCTACTTCATCCGTCGTTCCTAAAAGTAGCACGACACTCTTCAAACTTGAGAAAATCACATTAGCTGTGAACTTGGCCTCACCACTGCTCCAGCTCCATGCCACTCCTTGGTTCAATGAGCGATGGAATAAAAGCGAGATTCTGTTCTTGTCTGACAGAAGCAATCCAAGCATTCGTCCTGTGGATATAGAACGTCCGCTACTTGCCCATAAGTTCTTTTCCAGCGGTATTGCCAGTCCTACTCCGCGAAATTCGCTTCCCACTCCTACTCACCCAAACATTAGTGTCTTATGCCTCGGAATAATGCTCCTAGAACTCTGGTTTGCGGAACCTATCGAATCTCATCGAATCTCCAGTGATCTGGTTAGCAGTGTTCCAAATTCAAGCACCGATCTTATTGTGGCTGAGAGATGCGTGAAAGAGAATGGACATTTGGAAAATATGCCTGCAGGATATTTTCAAGCCGTCAGTTGTTGTGTCTTCTGTTTTTTTCCAACCTATGCCGAAAAATAAAAGTCTGGAGAAGCCTGATTTTAGGAAGCAATTTGGCGAAATGTCGTGGTTCCGTTGGAAAAGGAATGGCAAACTTGAGTTGAAAAGAATCTCCTGAGCGAGACTTCACAGGTGACAGGGTACAGGTGCAGAAGGGCACGTGATTTTGATCTTGGATTGAGCCGGGAATGAGCCGGCAAAATAAGTGTAGGAAGTTTTCAAGGCTATCTGGTTATGGTTGGAAGACAATCTAGTGGTCAGAGTTAGAAGAGAACCTCTTACATTGAGATTGGTTGGAAGAATTATTAGTGATATAGTTCTAGAAGAGGCTTTATAAGTAGTGGTATCTCTAGACCCTGAGGAGCTCGCAAATTGTTCTAGCATAAACATGCGATAACATTTGGCCTCAGAAAACACGCAAGCAGGAGTGGCTCAGAATCATAGATTTGGTGTTGTCGAGACTGGTACAAAGCCCTACGACATACTCATGCTACCAGAAAGTAAACCACTCCGAAGCTAGATGGGCATACCATAAGGTGATGAACCACAAGAGGACTAATCTGATTCTCTCAGCGGCAGAGTAATATACTTTCTCGCAACGCGAATAGGCTCTGTGTGAGAAGTTTACCGCTAGGAAGGAAGTATATTACAGTTTAAACTTTCAGCTAATGTGCCTCATCGCTGTCTCCTTCCTTCCTTCCTTCCATACACGCTTCGACGCTTCTACCTGCAGAAGAACCATGGACAAGTGCTCACACATTCACATTTGAGGTCTCGAACTCAAGAGGCCCCCTACATTTTGTCGTTATCTACAGACCGTTCATCTAGGGCCTAGGCACACATCATAACGATACTGAGCTCTTGTGACTCGTGAGTCCTGACCTCTTCTCCGATGTGTGCATCACTAGGATTTGTAGAAGGATTTTCTTTTGAGGAGCACAGTGGAGGTTTACTCCTGAATGATATCAAAAGCGACACGCTCCGAAAATAAGGGCTGGAAGGCTCGATGAACCCATATTGCGATCGATCGATGCTTTACATGTTTACTACGCGTCGCCGCAAATCCTTCCCCTAAAGTACATATTATACAATGTATCAGACATATTCTAAAATTACCAGGACCATGTTTTGGGAATAGACGTTGATCATATGCCAGGGAGAAACAACGTTATTCGAATAAAGAAAACAAAAAACCCGGCCAAGTGATCGTCATGCATACACATCAAGGTCCACTACCAAGGCGAAATAAAAGGAAAACAAGGAAGGTTGTTATCGTTTTGACCTCACAGGAAATGACGCCACAGGTAGCGGTCCGTATGTGGCGGTGCGTGGTGGCCCGAGTTGTCATCATCTTCCTTGGTTATCATTGGCCAAGAAAGTTTGAGGATTGTGTAAAGTGAAATAATAATGGTAAACCAGAAAAACCTCTCAAATGCCATGTAAGAAATCATTTGCTGTCCTCTCTTTCAATTTGTTACACTTAAATTACGGGAGAGTGGATAGAAGATGTCTTGTACACTACAAGTATCAAAGAATCAGATGAAGAAAGACTTTCGGAGCAAAACTCCGGACCTTTGCTCCGGCGTGTTGGGATTCTCATTGGAAGTTGTAACTTGTATCAAAATATGGCTACGTCACATCATTATGTTTTGAATATATGTTGCTGCCATTCACTTGAGGTTTCCTCGATATAAATCATTCTTCTCTTCTGCATTCACATTAAAGTTTGAACTGTACAGCATAGCCACTTGTACCCTGTCTTGACCCCTTGATAAGTCGAACTCAAAATTGTTCCCCTCCATTATCAAGTCTACAAACACACAACACAGACATATATCATCAACGTACGTCAAACCTCAACAACACACTGCAACACAACTGCAAATACAGAATGGCACCATTGATCACAATGCAAAAGTCGCCCGAAAGAGCATTTGCTCTGCAGAAATATCTGCTCCTTCACTCTCAGCATGATGCCCTCCAAAAGCACATCAACAAAGTCACTGCTTCCATCCCCGAAAGTCCTACCGGATATACCGATCGTCAACGCAACTCTTCCGTCTCTTCAGACTCCAGTTTCGCTAGCGATGCATCCATTTCACCTCTCAGTCGCAGAGGCAGTCTCCCGCCCTCTTTCGGCCACACACAACATCTTCACCGCGAGGAAAGGATCAATTCACTACCAGCGATTGTAGATGAAACGGTCATTGAAGTGATTGAGGAAGATGAGCAAAAATTGAAGAATGTGAATCAACAAATCAAGACTGCCTTGACTGATCTACTCAACTGTGAGAGTGTAAAGGGCGATGTCAGATATAGGAAATGGGTTCAAACACGATTGATGGACACGGAAAGAGAATTGAAGGAGCGCAGAACGAGAAGTTGTGAGAGGAGAAGAAGCGAAGACATGAGTCTTTGAAGAGATCATTGAGATTGAAGGATGAAATGGATGACAGGACTAGAGGAATTAATACCCGGTCGAGTGGAAGGTTCAACGGGGGTATTGTACGATTGCTCAGAAAGGCTATCGAATATCTATAGGATGGAGATGGTTGAAAATGGCGTTTTAAGAGGGGAGGGAGGGAGGAAGGATCTTTGGCTTTCCGGATTTTGTTTGATACCCATACGCTGTTTTGTCGCAGCATTATTCAATTCAATGAATTTTTATGTATTTCTACATACATGACTTCACGAATATGATCTATGATTTTGCAGATGCTTGTGTGATACTCGGTGAGTCGGAGTGTTGGGATCCTGCATTGTCAAGTCGTAAGTCAAACCCGCAAACAAAAGGAAAAGGCTCCGTCTCTCCGCACATTGTTAACTTGATCTTTATCTCAACCAAGATTTTGTTTCCTTTTGATTACCCCGCCACCGTGATCAACAAAAAGAGAGTTTTATTATTACAACGACGAATGTCACTCGTATTAATAAAGATACGAGGAATCACCAATGTCAAACATCTGATCCGAATTCCTACAGAGGCAATAACACCTCAAGAATACCAGGTAATGCTGGATAGGTCAGCCTGCAAAAACGTTAGAGTTTCAGACTTTCAGTCTCGGATGAAGCAGAATCCGTCTCGAAAGCATACATTCCAGACGAATTTGATACAAAACCATCCCATGCTGCTATGCAATCTACTTTCTGAGTCAATAACCCCAGATCATAGGTGAGAAAGAGGTAGGCTATGCCATGCTGTTTTCATAATAGGATATGGACTTTTGACGTCCGAGCACTTTTTATCTTTTATCTTCGGACGACATACATTAATAAGGGTCGCTTTTCTATATCTATATTGTTCGTAGATTTTGGTTTGATATACGGATTCAATTGAAGTTTCATTGCAGAATTTATTGAGAGAATCCAGCCAGGAAGAGATTCTGAATTACACATTTCAAAGCACAGTCGGCCTTGAAGATATGGAGAATTGCACAGAAGAGAAGGCTGCGCCACAGCATAAAAGTGCGTGGTTTGGGTTCATCAAGGTATGTTATTTATCTTCTTGCTCATATTATTCATGTCTTCAATGTCTGGCCAGAGGGCAGGACATACTGCACAGATTTCAGCTGTACGTTGGTGGACGATATCCTATCATGAGCCTTCCTAGCGTTCAACGGGAATGGTATCACTACACACATATACCCTCGAGACAATCATATAAGTGCATACTAATAATTTATTCCTTAGTCGATAGCAACATTCAAAGGCGATCTTTCAACGCTCACAGCGCCTCCATTTCTTCTTTCTCCACAATCAATCGTCGAATTTCCTGTCTATTGGGCAGAGCACCCATCTCTGTTCATCGCACCCACAAAATCCGAGTCTGCTGAGGAAAGAGCATTGCTAGTATTAAAATGGTTCATGAGTACATTGAGGTGGCAGCATAGTGCTCGAGACGAGAGTGGAAAGAAAAAGGGGATGAAACCCCTCAATCCATTTTTGGGAGAGTGTTTTATGGGTTCTTGGGAGGACGATGGGGAAGGTACGGGAAAAACGGATTTGGTTGCTGAGCAAGTTAGGTAAGATATGATAATTTGGGAAGAGAAATGGGAAAGCAATACTAACGATCGACAGTCATCATCCACCAGCTACAGCGTATAATATCTCGAACGAAAAACATGGTGTACAAGTAAATATCCCTGTTTCTTGTGAATTTCATTGTGTCTCATACTTATACTCTCCCTCTAGCTTCAAGGCACCATCGCTCCACAATCCTACTTTAGCTCAACAGTACACATCGAACGAAAAGGCTACTCCCTTCTGACCCTCTCTCAACACAATGAAACACACCTAATTACTATGCCGCCTATACATATAATTGGCATCATGTCCGGTTCTCTTAATCCTGAATTGAGCGGCACTTCCTATATCCGTTCCTCATCCGGTTTCACAACTCGAATATCTTATTCTTCGAAAGGCTGGATTAGTGGAACACCTAACACATTTTCCGCAACCATATATAAAGATGGACGTGAGAGTACTCCAATATATAAAGCCGAAGGACAATGGAGTGGGGAATTCAACGTCAAAGACATGAGAAGTGGAAAATGCATATTGCAATTCGATGCGAATTCATTGAAGAGGAAATCGCTGAAAGTCCAGCCGGTTGAGCAGCAAAAGGAGTATGAATCGAGAAGAGCCTGGCGACATGTTACGCGAGCTATTAATGAAAATGATATCATAAAAATTGGGAAAGAAAAAGGGAAGATAGAGAATGAACAGAGAGAATTGAGAAGGAAGGAAATGGCCAACGGCATAGTTTGGGAAAGAAGATTTTTTGTCAAGAGGGGGAGGGATGAAGTTGCAGAACGATTAGCGAAAGGGTTAGAGGGATTGAGTTTAGAAAGTGGAGGCGGGATATGGGAGTGGGATAATGAGAGGTATAGGGCTATGGAGAGTGGGGATACGGAAAGAATGAGAAGAATGGATGATATGAAAAATCCGTTGGTGACAAGATGGGAATCAGGGGTTATGGTTACGGAAGTTATTAGCGTTTGAATATTGGCTGGGTAGGATTATATGATGTAAATGTTAACGACTACTAGGTAATGAATAAACTAGATCTACTTTTCAGAAATTGCTATGATGGTAATCTTATTCAAAAAATGATATAATAAGGGTGCGTTTAGATCGATTTATTTCGGTTTATTTCAATTATTAAACCTTATTTATTTATCAAATAATACTTATTAAGCTTAAATAAAAGATTTATCGAATACTTGAAGTTATGAAATAAATTATTAGGAATTATTAGATTTATAATAATTCAAATAAATTAAAATAACAAATGTGTTACGGAGGTACCCGCACCGCAATATGGATTATAAGATAAACCTAAGGCCTTAATATTGAAACCTATGAAAATAGCATTATAGGGATAATTGAATTAAAGGGTAACTAAAGATAATAATAATCGAATAAATAAGTAGTGATTAAAAGATAGATATTTATCTTTTATTGACATTTATTTTATAGTAGGTACAGGATATATAGTAGCTATAGGTTAATTAGTAAGTATAGGTTAAATAAATAATAGTTTTACTAGATTATAAGGATAAATGTTATATGAAGGAAAGTTGATTTGATTTATTGATTTGAGTAATCGAGTAGACTTGTTGATTCGATTAAAGTATAAAGATTTATATAAGAAAAGGGGTTTCATTATAATGTAAAACTTTGTGCTTAAGAATAATTATTAGTTTTATTATTATAGTTACGAGAATTGTAATTAATTATAATCTTATTGAATTCCTATTTGAAGTTTAATTTAAACTACTTCGAGAGATCTTTAGACATTTCCACATAACCCTAGAGGCAGCTTCCGTAACAAAATGCTTTCAAGATTACTATATATTAATTATAAAGTAGTTTTTTAAAATTTTACAAATAATTCTTCAACAAATCTTTATTATTATTTATTCCTATTATTTTTCAACATTATTCAATATTACCTCAAATATATTAGTTTCAATACTCTTGTTATTTTAACAATATTATAAATTTCTCCAAATAAATAAGAAAACGAATTGAACACACCCTGAGAATACCACAACGAAAATTGACTAATCATATCATCTCAAATACATCTTCTTATTAGAAAACACTCCAATAACAGCCTGAAAAGATGATATTAATTACTGAAACATATCCTCCAACCTTCTGAGAAATCATTTTCAAGAAACAGCAGATCTTATGATCATTAGTTAAGAAACCCAGCCCTCCAACCAAGCTTTCACCACCCCGCTACCAAGCTTTCCAGAACCCACAATCATAAGTAAAGCTTGGAACCTGAAAATACGTATTAAGTTCCACAGCATCCTTAGGGGAAAATTGCGAAGTTGTGATTTGTAAAGGTATGGATTGCATGATATTCAATTCTACTGCTGTAGTGTAGTGCGGGGCTGGGTGTGTGGTTCAATGGAACTACAGTACTAAAATCTCTAGGGATGGTTTAGACGAGATATCGAGGCCCATTTGAATCATTTTGCTAATACCTGAAAAGTTAGGTTTTATATGGTTCAAAAAGAATTTCTAAAATTTGTATGGTATATATATAGAAATCTCAGAAAGAAAATTGTATTATATAGAACTATATAATAAATAATAATTTTATAAGAAAAATTATATTATTAGAAAGCTTTTATTATTAATATTATTAATATGATTTTAGAATTTATTTTAGAATTTTCTACAAGAAGTATATTAATATTCAAATTCTAATATATAATATTTTTTAAATAGTTTTCTTTTTATATATAGATTGATTATTAATAAATGAGAGAATTTCGATAAGGATTTTTTTATTTTGTTTATTTCGAATTAAAAATTAGTTTTTATAATATTAAAAAAAATTATTTAATTTAATATATAATTTTGAAAGAATAAATGAAATAAAAAAGAAAAAAAGAAAATTATTAATTCAAATTTAATAAATCAATTAAAATAATTACATTTAATTTATGATAAAAACTAAAATTCTAATCCAATTTAATGAAATTATAATCAGTTTAACTATAATAATTAAACTATTTTTATTTATATCTTAAATATTAAAACATATAATTAATTAAGCTTCTCTTAATCAACATCTAAAAATTATAGAATTCTTTTATTCAGTACAAAGCCTTAAAGAGATTAAAAAAAGAAGAGAAAAGAGATATTGATATGAATTATAATTCAAGGAATTGATTGATATAAATTTTTTCAAATTATCTCAAAAATTGAAATTTATATTCAATATAAAAGTATTTGAATAAGAAAAGATTAAATATTGAAATTGTATTATTATTCAAATTTATTCAAATAATTTTATATTAAATATAAAATTTAATTTTTAAGATAATTTGAAAAGATTTATATCAATTGATACTTTGAATTCTAATTCATATTAATATCTCTTTTCTTTTTATTTAATATATTTTTTTAAGGTTATATATTAAATTAAATATTCTTATTGTTATAAATACATTACTAAATTCTAAATACGCTTTTAGCCCATGTAAAACCGAACTTTTTAGGTATTGACAAAATGATTCAAATGGGCCTCGGTACGAGACCGGACTTTAACTAGCGTTGATTTGGTGGAAGACATAGGTAGTAATAGGGCAGCATTTGGTGAATGATTCATCAAGAAAAAACCCAAATGAATTTATCTGATTGATAATCGCTCGATTGAATTGAAAGAACTCCTTGCTGTATAATGTATTGCACAGCAGTATAATGAATCTCTACATGTTAATCTACCGTGTGCGTGTATTTCTTGCATGCGAGCTGATTGGCCTTTCAATTATGTATCCCTGTTCCCTGCTTCATAAGGCAAGGCTTGGTGGTCAAAGCTTTTGTTCCTGATCAGAACTTCTAGGTATATTTGTGTCTGTCAGGTGACTTTACAGCAAGAGTATGAGCACAGACCAACACTCAGTACATCATAAAACTCTCGAGTTTCTCAATCACAAACCAAGGTACATGTCAATTCACAACTATCTTGCATTCAGTTCAATCATGGCTTCTCCTAACAATATGCAGCCATTAGCCTTGAGTAACTCTGAAAAAGAGCCTCTCAGAAACAGCACCTTAAATACTGACGACGACGACGACGAGATGCCTGCCATTACCAATGCCATGTATATTGCCGAACTCAAGCAGCAAATTGCCGAACTCAAGCAGCAAATTGTCGATCTCCAGCAGCGAATTGTCGATCTCCAGCAGCGAAATGTCAATCTCGAGCAGCGAAATGTCAATCAGATGTCTTTTGCACTTGTATTGGTTTTCTTCGCGTTGATGTTTTGCGTGCTGGGTGCAAAGACAGTGAGTATATACCCTCTTCTTCAAAGTATTAGAAATTTCAGACATTCTAACATATCATGTTTTTCGATTTGCCAGTAATACTCCGTCTCAATTCGATCAGCGGTTCGTTAATTGCACAGGTATGCGACTTGCATACACATACAATGATACGACTTTACGACGTTTACGATACACAACGAAGGTTCAGGATACGAATGTATGGATAGCACTGGATTCATGGTGGACGGAGAGTTTGCTCTTTTGGATACCCAAATATGGAGTTATGGTTGGCGCATGGAGTATTTTTCACTATTTCAAGACTTGTGATCTGGAGTTATGAGTGGTTGGTGAGGGTTTCTTGATACCCATAGGTCAATATAGATGTCAGGGGTCTCTGGGGTTTCAAAAGACACACGAAGGCCCTCGATCTTGGGATTGCCCATAGCTTACCAAATCCACATACATACATATACAGTAGCCACGGTGCGATTTTCTTTCTTTGAACCTGTAGTGATCTGCCTCAGATGAGAATGTAAGCACTAAGTGGCTTGCTTAGCACGCGGTTGAGACTCTGCAAAACAGTGACCAAGGCTGCTGATTAAATGATCTGAAACGCCGCACTTGAATATAGGGAGGGGTATTGAGGAGTAGCAGTTCTTAGCTTCGATCAAGATGCAAGGCACCTACCTACCTACCTAGCGAGCCTAGCAGTTCCTATCACTATAGGCTATGAAGTACTGACCTAAGCTGGACCAATTATTCCTTCCACAGAAAGAGCTAACTGCTAATCTACACAAATCAGCAGACATCATGTCAGAAACTGATTCTACGAGACTTGGCAGAGACACCAGGCACGGGTGTGAATCTAGAAGCCCTCATGTTGTACGAATTGACGTTTCTATTTTTAATCACGGGGTCTCAAAACGCAATGCGCTACAACCACCCAGCACCCGATTTGTTATTATGATTTGTTGCACAATCCAAGTTTTGGTGAGGAAAGTTCCTTGCCCAGTATCTGGGGTCATGACGTCATAACTCTGCATCACAAGTTAACTTAGATAAATAGGTAAGCTCAAAGAACCTCTCTTGAATTACTATTATCATCAATAAACTTACGAATCAAGTAAATCAATCACCAAACAAAACCACGAGTAAATAATCCATCAAATACAAATTTCAACGCAAAAATGTCTGACAAAAACACCTCAACTCTTCAATCATACATTGATTCTGCTTCTGGCGCGGCTCAATCGGCGCTTGGTTCGATTACTGGTAACCCTGCTGATAAGGTATGTTTTCTCTTTCATCTATCTTCCCTTCCCCCTTCCATACCTCCCTACCAGCAAACACAACAGACCCCCATACTGACTGCCCACCCCTAGCACGCCGCCGCCCAAAAACACGACGAAGCAGCCCTCAAACACGACGCCTCACACGCCGGATTTTCCGCCGGCGGCATCAGCGCCTCTTCCTCGGGGGCCGTAACCAAAAACGATCCTGCGCGTCAAGAAGGCTCCTGGAACCAAACCATCGGATCAGGCAAGGAATTCGTGGGGGGGATCCTCGGAAGCGAGGAGATGAAGAAAGATGGACGCGAACAGAATGCTGCGGGGAAGGGCCAGGAAGCCCAGGGACAACTGAACGATTTGGGGAGTGGGGTCAAGAATAGAGTCCAGGGCAGTGTTGGGGGAGCGGTGGCGGGGGGTTATGGGGGATAGGGAGAAGGAGGAGGTGAGGAGGGAACAGCATGATGTGGGGAAGACGCAGCAGAGGGGGGTGGAGAGTGAGTTGGAGAGGCAGAGTAAGTAGATTTGTGGGCATGAGGAGGGAGATGCGAAGCTCAGATTGATACCCTGTGAGATGGGTAGATGATGCATCATGTGTGCATAGCTTAAGATCGGTACCGGGTCTTTTTATGGGGATTCACACGGCCGTCTACTCTAGACGGATCGATGTATTATGAAGGAATGATTGAATGAATGAAATTGCATGGTTTTCAAAATTGTCTGATGAGTCAATCATCAAACAAATCTCTGGTTCCTTGTATGCGTGAGGGGTTATGGTTTCAATTTTCCATTCGCATCGCATACCAGGCATGTTTGCCATCCTGTCTGTTTGTCAACGCTGTTAACCAACCAGGGAAAACAAATATATGTATGCTAAATACCCATGTATATATATACATCACTCACTATCCATTCATCTCAGCTCCAAATTTCCTTTTCTACCCCTTCTCTGCCCCCTCAATCTCCGCATATGGCCTATACACGATCAACGACGGTAAAAGTCTACTCATTCACTCACTCACTTTCTCACTCAAACAACAATACCTAACACAAAAGATATATGCATTTTCCTTCAATCACTTATAGAGGAACAAACGAGTCATTGAAATACTTTGAACATACATACTTCTAGATACTCCAAAGAGTCTAAATATCAGATTCCTATTTTCTACCATCTCTTCACTCATCAAAACGATTCAAGACAACCACCCATCACAGAATTTTAATTTTAATTCAAGGGCAACTTTATTTTAACTAGGTACATTACATTTGAACGATGAATGCATGAGATCCGTTGTATAATAATGCGCATTGTGTTGTTACGCAGGTACCCAGAAGAGTATAATTATGGACACATGGGGGAATGATGATAGGCCAGCGAGCTAACGTAACTCTCACACTTGATTTCTATTTTCTCGTCGCAGTTGCTGTCGCTGTCGCAATCCTCAAAACAATCTTGCTTGTATACATTGAATTTGAACAGCACAACCCTCACCATTCCCGAGAAATTTAGCTCACACAATACAAAAATACAAAATCATGAAAGCCCACCGCCCATCACTCTTACCTACCGTGTGATTGAATAACATAGTCGCATGCACAGAACCAGTCAATTTCGAACGGGTTAAAAATCCACAATACCGACATCTGAAGAAGTGAGCAAAGCAAACAAATAACTTCAACCTACCTTGCGCCAATGCAAGATAGCTATCAGCCCACAATTTCATTTCCAACACATATCCAAAACATGAAAGAATGCAAAAAGTTCACCACTCATGACTACATGAGTGGCTACATCTTTACCGAGGTTGACTGCCTGGTTGCTGATAGGGTTTCTTCAACTAGAGGATCCATGGTTGGCCGCGGTGGGGTACCAGCCCCGAAGATATCCACCCTTTTTATATTTTTATATGTTGTTTATGTTGTTTATGTATTTTTTTTTTTTTTTTTTTTTGTAAATTACAATTTATTGTGTCGAATTTGTTGTTGCTTTCTTTTGGTGATATTGCATAGGGATATGCATCCTTTTTCATTTCTTTCGGTTCTGGATTGGCGCTTGTGTTCGCCCTTTTTTTGTCGAAAGTCGAGTCGAGTCGCATACCGTTAAGGCATGGAGGCGTTTTTGGGTGCCTTCGTTATGGCGGAAGTCATCGCGTTGTCGTAGTATATATGCGAAAGCGAAGTAGTGAATATGTGGTTGCTGTGGTATGTCATTGACAAATGAGCTATCGAGCCTATGAGCCGATGAGTTTGGATGAGAGAAAGATTGAGGTGAGGTAGATGTTGGGGAAGCAATCGATCCACCTGCATCCATACAGTCCCCGATGAAATAGGTTGAAGTATCTGATAGCCTTCCTGTGAGGATGTTTGTAGTATCCGTTAGTAAGACTCTTCTGAATCTTTATAGGACAGCTGTGGAGGAGATTGGTATGATGACTTGACCATGCCAAACTCCTCACCACCTATGGCAATTCGAGTTTGCTTCTGTATCTTAGCATGCTGAGTCCGATTCACTGGTGGCTGTTGTATATAACAGGCTGGAGTTCACTAGGTCGTCATCGTGAATGATAGTTTGGACTGAATGTGGAGATTATCAGTCGCAAAGATCGAACCAGAAAATTTCGGTGTTCCATGCAGAGCGCATATCGCCACAAGTTGGTATCAAACCCCAATCAAGTCAATGACGAGTCTTTTTCTGATACCAGATGTGATGCTGTTTGTGTTGCGCCTTTCGCTTACGAGCCGAGGCGTATATCACGGAAACTTATCA
Source organism: Botrytis porri (assembly GCF_014898465.1). Classification (NCBI taxonomy): domain Eukaryota; kingdom Fungi; phylum Ascomycota; class Leotiomycetes; order Helotiales; family Sclerotiniaceae; genus Botrytis; species Botrytis porri. The sequence goes on along the minus strand of NW_024066102.1, from coordinate 133,386 downwards.
TCCATGTCGATGTTTACTCAGACTTGTAGAATTTTCCTTTTATATGGCTGAGAGCAGTAAAGATGAACAAGTCATTACGAACCAGAGCTTCAAACTGCACGCTTCACTGCTCCTCATGAGGCTTATTTGACGTTGCTGGTGCGGATGTCCGTCTGCAAGGGTAAGCCCAAGCTGGGCATGCGGGATCAGTTGTGTCTCCAAAATGCGGAAGAGCTTTATGCCGGAAATGTGGCATCAAGCAGTGACTGCGACGAGCTTCATGTAAAAGCTCGGGGTAAATATTCGATACGACGTCTCCTCTCCGTCCTACTATCCAGCCTCGGTGCTGATTGGTGATTGGTGTACTTTCAGGCGAAAGCATATTGTGACGATTTGTTACAATAGTGTCGACTACCAGATCGTGTATCTGAGGCTGAGCAGTGTCGGTCACAGTATCATCCATGAGGCCCAGGTAAATATAGACTTGAAGTTTGGTGACTCCTAGATCATTCGAAACAGTCCATACCAAGACTTAGGAGATGATGTGTTCCTCAACTTAAGTATCACAACATTCTGGAGAGTTAGATCCCCAATCAGAGGGAGCCGAATGGCCGGTTGTTTAAACTCTGTATACCCCATTGCTGAGCGAAGAGGGGCACGTTTCACAACTCAGAGTAGAATATATATGTTGCAAAATTGCAAAGCAAGGCCACTGTGCCTTCTCCCTAAGAAGGGGACAAGGTCCGGCTGTAAGATTACCGGGTAGTCCTCCTTGAGTGAGTGGCAATGAGTAATGTCCAATATAACAGATTTTGAGCACAAAATAGCCATACAGTTGATACCAGCTAGGCATCTCCTATGAGATTTGCAATTGGTTGACTTGATACTACAGAGGCCTCATTTGACATTTCCAAATGTGGAGATGATTTTCTGTCTGCGTGCAGGTACGATTCTCCCGTATGCCTGGAACTTTCGGATTGTAAATTCCATGCGATTGGATGTGATTTGTTAAATGACCATATCAACTATCTGGAGACTCATGGTGTAAGTCCAAGATCGAGAGCCTCACACATTGCTCGAATGACACCTCGGTAAGACGGCACATGCTTCCTGCAGATTGGTCCGCTTCGAATCCATATTTTGGGGATGAGGTTGTTTATGTGTGAGAAAACTCATCTTCGATCCCATCTCAAGTCAAAAGCAACAATTGGCGAGAGAGGGTAAGATTTTCAAATTATTCCTAATCTGACATGGCCACATCTCGGGATTTAAACTTAGCTGCCATACTGATTCGGAGCAGCCGGGAGGGCGCTTTGCAGGATGACTTAATATGTAGGAGATGAAAAAAAAGAGCAGAAGAAACTGCATGTATGGGTTAAGTGAAAGTGTGTGTTACAGCGAATGACATATCACACGGTATTGATAGGTAGTAATACCAATGACCAAGAAACTTCCGCCTTATTTTGGGAGAATTATAGGTAGTACTCGTGCAATCTACCTCCCTTCCTGAAATAATTAGGTCTTATCTTCGGCTTGATGTATGTCGGTACATTTGAATTTCGAACCCTGAAGTTTCTCGGAAATGCTGTATGACTTTAGGACCACATGGCCGGGAAATGATGCCATTGCATGCAATGATCCGTGTCCGTGTAATCAGTTGAATGCATGGACGATTGTAGAAGGTTGTGTAAGGTCTGATCAACTGATTTCTCCAAACCCAAGAGAATCTAAACGAATCTAGATGCCAGAACTTGTTGACTCGAAATCTCGTGTTTTGATAATGGATCATCTTCATTCCTATTGTTCGATCGACCTAAGACTCGACATCATATGAGTAGAATGATTTATTACGGTTGATGAGGGTTCCTGGTGATACCAAAGTTTAGGAGATAGAACTGTCCAAGGGAAGAGGCTACTTTTGAAGATAATGTGCGACAATGTGATAAGGGGGAAAGATTGGATGGGAAGCTTTAAAAACAAAAACTTGCTTTTTTCGTTGACAACACACGAGGATAAGATTTGATTTTGATGTGCCAAGACCACTTATTTCGGATCACATGAGATGAGTGTGAGTGAGGGAAAGAAACAATCTGACTTTATGTAGGTATCCCGATTAAGTAACTCCTCATCTGCTATCCTCTTCCTAATTGGCCAAATATGTCCTTCGGATAGTTTAGTAAGCATGTGAAAAATGACGTCGATCCCTGTTTTTGTCCATAATATTTCGTCATAGTTGGACATCAATACGGTAACACTGCCTAAAATAGGAAAAAAATTCAAATTGTCGTTTAAGCACAACATGATGTCTCCCTTCACAGTAGCAAAGTATATAAATGCCTAGGTGCTTGATAAAAATACCGGATGACTCATCTTGGTTACGGCAAGTAGATGGCTCTCATCAATAAGCACAGCGCATACTAATTCATCATTCACGTAATAAACGGTCCTCCTCCATCATCACAAGAATAATCTGGTCATGGAGTCTACCGAGTACCGAGTGGATGTTTGTTACCAAAAAGATCTCATGAGGTTGAGCTGAAACATTCCTAAGGATGAAGGTTCTTCTGTCGAACTTAGTATGCTCGTATCAACAATGAACTCAGATTGGTCCGGAGTCTAGAACAATCCGTGGCTCCTTGCTCTTCTGGTTACGACCTCTCGTACGTAAGGTTACGCACTTGGCAGATATATCAAAGGACCGGGTCATGATAAATCAGAGTGACACTTGAAAACCACTGGTCACCGTCCATTCCAAAACTTCGCTCTCATTTGTTCTCATGATGGACATTCAGAGATCCAATGTGCTGTGACCAACAAGTGTGCAAGAAAGGCTTGGGAGAGAAGGACCCTACATGCTACATTTAATAATAGAATGGGGGCTGCAAAAGAAATACTGCAAACCCACTATCACCCACCGAATGCATTCATACATCCATCCACTTCTTGGAATGAATGATCCGGAACATCTTGTTCAACTTCCCTTCTTTCGTGATATCGATCTCTGCGGGATTTGGGGCACCCTTTTCTTGTACCCCTCTCCGTAACTCCTTTATGAAGAAGGAAGGAAAGGAAAGGAAAGGAAAGGGAAAGAGGAGAGGGGAGGGGAAAGAGAAGGGAAAGGAAGGGAAGTAGAGAAGAAAGTAAATGAACAGGAGGAAGAGAAAAATAACAAAATATTAGTCCATCAAGTCGAAAGATGTAAGATGTTAATCAATCATCAGACAGATACTAACTAATATTCAATATCCCAATGGAATCCTCCGTGTTCCAAAGTGCTCCAAAGTGCTCCAAAGTCCGAAGACACCGCAGCTAGGTAGATAGATGATTACTTCCAGTCTGCCTGTCACAGGTAGTAACTGGTTCATCCTTTTTTCTCCCTTGGTTGACTGGCTGGCTGGCTGGCTGGGTTGGTCGGTCTGGTCTGGTCAGGTCAGGTCAGATCAGGTCAGGTCTAATCACATATTCACTATCCGGACATCAACATATTTTGTACACCCCCCATATAGACAGATGGAAAGATATCTAGGCACAGATGCAAATATATATATATATATATATACCTACTCGATTTCTTCTCTCTCTATGGATATCTGGGTACCCAGCATGTACGATTTGTGAAATTCCAAGATTTGTACCAATACCCAAGCAATATCAAAGGATTCCACGCCTTTACAACAATAAATACAACATTGGGCTTTTGTTGTGGGGATTAGATTTTCCGAGGGACCATTTTCCCACATCCATCAACATATTCACCTCACAACTTACCATTCACCCATTCACCCATCCACTCACATTCGAGAAACACCTTTTCTATACACACACGAAGTACTATTCTTACCATCCACACTCAACTCTTTGGAGTGAAAAATAATTACAAATGACCAATGAAAGCGTCCCATCTACCTATAGACCTTGAATTCTACTATATCTATCCCCACTTCTAGCAAGATTTATTAGACGAAGGAAAGATATTATTATTATTATTCTATTCTACCCGTCTTCTATTTCATTCAACCCTGCCTTGACCTTCCACCCCACCATCGCCATCTGAAGCAAGCAAGTAAACCCACTCACTGAACAACTTTACAACAAAAAAATTGCTACACACCATTTCATCATCTGTTGAGCGACAACTTTTGTCGTTCGCACATTATTTTAATCCTCACAATGTCCTCTTCTACTTCTACTCCGACACCAACACCAGCGCCAAAGACAGTACCAGTCGTCGCACCTAAACCCGAACCGGTCAAAGAAAAATCGCCAGTTCCTGTTGTCCCACCACCCAAGGAAATCGAGGTGGAGGAACAAGATGATGAAAGGGTAACTATTTCCTTGCGCATTGCCTGACCCCAAGATTATAAATTTCATTGGGATGAAACTGACTTTAGCGCAAAACAGAGTGATGATGGGTCCGTTGGTCTACCAGATCTCGGAGAGAATATCGATTCGGCCACATTCGAACAAATTCTAGAGATGGACGATGACGAAGATGAGCGGGAATTCAGTCGTTCTATCGTTTTTGGATTCTTTGAGCAGGCCGAGCAGACTTTTGTCAAGATGGATGATGCACTGTAAGTGGAGCTCGTATATTGGTGTCGGTCGACTTGTATAATATATTCAGGAAGATGGGCATCTGCGGACGCAGGTATGAGTGCAAGTACTGACAATTTGTAGTGAGGAGAAAGATTTAGCAACGCTTTCATCGCTCGGTCATTTCTTGAAGGGCTCCTCGGCAACATTGGGATTGACAAAGGTGAAGGACAGCTGTGAGAAGATTCAACATTATGGACAGCAGAAAGATGAAGCTGGTACAACGGACGAACCTGACAAGGAGAAATGTTTGGCAAGAATCAAGGAAACGTTGGTTTCGGTGAAGGAGGAGTACGAAGAGGTTGAGAAGGTCTTGAAGAAGTTCTATGCCACTTGAAGGACGGCCGCATGCACACACCCCCCTCAAAAACCCCCCGATGATGGAAGATTGTTCTCGTGCTTGAGGATATCTGATGTGGCAGAAGTAACCAAAAGTATTGCCTATCGGGGCTCTTGTGACGACATTGAAGTTCACGCACGAGCAGTATACTTCTCTTACAAAACAAAGCTCCCCATAGCTCAGGCGTCTCGGATTGCATTCACATACTTTATGTTGTCTGGAAATGGCATACATGGTTTTCTTATGGGGGTTTTCTCTTTTTTCTTTCTATTGGTTCACACGAGGGAAATGTTTTTATTTGTTTCTGTTAGCTTCTCTTTTCCCCCTCAAACTTGTCTATGGATGACGGAAGTCGAGGAGGAATTTTAGTTAGATGAGGTGACGAGGTGATGGATTACCAGATTCAATGTCATGGTTACTCAGCACATGAAGTCACGACAGACGCATCAAATCAGAAGGTTCAATTCTTCCGAGACCTTGGCATTTATTGATGTACATTGCATATCAAAAGTGATTTGGAGATGCGGGGCACGAGATAAGATGTAGGAAAGAGAGATGCTACCCATGTTTTCAGTCTCAGATACCTTTTGTCAAAGACAACACTACTTGGTGTTTCCTCTCTTGCACTTCCAATTATCGCAGAATCTACAGAGCCCAAGTACCATAATATATTTTCATGATATACCTAGCTCCGTTATTCCTCGGCGCCACTCCCAATGCTACAGATCTCAATCCAAATGCTTTCCATAAACACTGACATGCAATGAAACCAGCTACTCAAATGCAAGGTACCTCGATTTCAGCCTCCACCTCATACTCCTCATCCCCATCCCCCTTCTTTTTCGCCCCCATCCTACAGATCGCCACTTTCTCAACCCGTACATCGCGCATCCACGTGAAATCGGCGTACTTAGAAATGATATCCCGTACATCAAACATCAAACATGCTTTGTGCTTTCCATGGCCCGCGGAACTTCCTCTTCTCCCTCTTCCTCTATCTCCACGTGCGTTCCCGGTCCCGGTTCCTCTCGTGCCGGTGCTAGAATCTTGACGTACCCCGCGCACGTAGATTGTATTGACAATCGTAGCGTGCAGTAATAAGCTTCGTCCTTTTTCTTCGGGGAGCATGAACCCGGCGCTTGTGAAGACGTCTTTGAGGGATTGACAGAAGGTTTGGAGATGCGAGTGCGGATCGCGGGGGGAGGTGTAGAGAATGGATGTTGACCAGGGTTGGTGCATGGGGTGGAGGGAGGTGAGTGTTATCTTGGGGAGTTTGATTTCTTCATTGTCTTTTTTGTATGGTTGGTTTTTTTCGGTGCCGTCTTTTTCCTTTTCTTTCTTGGGAACTAGGGAAGGGGAGGGGGAAGAGAATATTCCTTGGAGAATGGATATGGCGCCTTGAATTCGCTCCGTGGTTTCGAGACTCATCACCCCGATGGTGAGATGTAGGGTGGAAAGGGGACGGATGGCATCTGAGGGGATGGGAACACGGTTGGGGTGTTCGGAGGTGGGGGGAGAGGTGACGTCGTTTTTGAAGACGCGGAGGGAGTGTTGAAGTTGGGGGTAAGAGGAGGGGGTTGTGAGGGGGATGCAGAGGAAATGCATCAAGCGGGGACGGGGGGGTTTAGGGGGCATGGTTTTTGGGGGTCTCTTTTTTTTTGGCGAGGTAGATGATGAGGAGGGGGAGGGGGATTAGATTTTAAATCGTCCTGGTTTGGCCAGTAATTGATAAATTTGGTGATGGAATTGGGAGTTGGAATTGGAATAGGCATTGAAAGATCGGATCCCCAAGATGTTGATTACGGGAGAAATCTTTGGATTGGATCGATTTTGATGTGGTGTTTGTGTGTGACATACCTATGATATCAACCCCGCAGTCTCACTCATGAACTGGAATTTGGCGACCAAAATATTATCTTTGAATATTCCCTTTCATAATGCATCATGTTCTGGAAAAGGACTGGAAATCGTAGTATCTTTTTCAATCTCATTCCAAACTCTCTCTTACTTTCCCTTGGAATGTTCCCCAAGGTATAGGTCTACATTGTTGAGCTCTTACTCCTTTTATAAACACGATAATCAAAATCCCAATATCAATTCCTCCACACCCACCATCTGACACACACACTGCAGATCTCCCGTTAACCCCCCTCACTCATCCATCCAATTTCAAACCAAAACGCACACACCCAGGCCCATCCTTTCCTCACAAACCAATCCCCTAGCGCTTAACAAATAGTACCGAGCACAATTGATTAATTACCTACATCTACCCAGGAAATTAATGCATCCATCCCTCTATCAATCCATCCCTCATCGCATCTCCTACTTCCAGGCAGCAGAATAAGAACCTCTCATCTTCCTTCATTTGCTCAATCTGAATGAATTCTCTCCACCACACAAAGATTCATTTGTTTCGCTTTGCTCCGTGGGTAAGGTAGGTACGAGGGTTCATTTCATTTCGGGATTTCCTTTTTCGATGATTTGTTTGATTGTTTTATTCTTCGTGAGTTTGAGTTTTCGGAAGAGCTTCTTCTTCTTTCTTCATCTTCTTTTCAGGAAGACACTGTATTGTTATTTATTGCATCGAGGATTGTTGAGAAGAAAAGGGTATTTGGGTTCGAGTTATTCTTTACCTGTTTACCTACCTACTCACTAGGTATCTGATGCTCAATATGCCCTCTTCATTTCCATCCCATCTTTTGCGAATCGACTAGCTTTCAGTCAGAAGAGAAAGATTGAAAAATCCCACTTACGCGATACACGGAGCTACCTACCTACCTTTCCTCGCCATCTCAGCTCTCACACCGGCAGGCATCCATCTAGCTCTCAATCTAGATATTTGATTGAAACTCCAGATGATATACTACGGTATTTGTATAACACTGTACCTGTTCACGAGGTACACAAAGTCTCATTCATCTATTCATCATTTACCCATCCACACATCCATCTATCTATATATATAAAAGGGTCCCATCCTCTCCAACAACAACCCGCAAAGATGAGCGAGAGAGAAAAGAAACACGCGCCGAAACCCTCATATTCTCGAATCGATCCTGCGCATTCGCTTCCGCATCGCGCTGCATCCACTTCCATCTCTATTTCTGGATTTGAATCCGGATCCAGGTCTACAAATACAAAATCCCAAGTAGGAGATTACGATTCCATTCCTTGTACCTCTACAACATCCCAATCGCAATCGCAATCGCAATCGCAATCTTCCTTGGCAGAAATAACCGCACCACCACGCGTTCGACTCTCTCACCCTAATCCGCAATCAACCACCCATTTTCATCCACATCCACATCCACATTCTCGTTCGCGCTCCAAAACACCTTCTCCCCCCTCCCACGACCCCTACGGTCACGAAGACTATCCCCCGCATGCCCACACTTTCACCTCCTCCGACGAAGAATCAGAAGAAGAACAAGACCCTCTCCCCCCAGACTCCCAAACCCACAGTCTAACCACCACACTCCTCCACACGCGCGAAACCCTCCATCTTCTCCAGACCGCCCATTCCACCCTGCACAGCAATTACCTCGCCACAGATTCCCAGCTGCGCCTGCTCCGATCCGCGCATGCGAATTGTCCCAGTGCGGCTGAGGTGCAGAGTCGTGTGGGAGCATTGATGTTGGATCGGGATGCGTTTCGCGAAGCGTATAATGATGCGATGGGAGAGATGAGGGGGAAGGATGAGGAGATTATGGCGTTGAGGCGTCAGGTGAGGGGATTGAAGGAGTGGGTGAGTAGTAGTGGAAGGGGTGGGGTCGGAGGGGAACAGGTTACGGATGAGGTGATAGCGGAGAAGATGCAGTGGATCGGGAATGCGTTGCAGAATTGGGTGATATCGAATTTTAGGAGAGGAAGAATTGGTAGGTTTGGAGGTTTATTTTGGCACGGCCATGTTGGAAGAAATTTCATGAGCGCTTGTTAAGCGGCAAAATGTGTGAATATTGTATTGTTATTAACAATGTGGTATAGTAACGTATTAAATTAAGCTGACTTGTATTAGATTTAGAAAAGGCTTCAGATGAAGTGCGGCAACAGTTGGAGCAATGGGTACCCATGTATCACCATCTAGCAACATCATCTAAAATTAACCTCATACAATCACTCGTATCAAGTATATTAGTGTTTGATATCTTCCGGGCATATTTTGTCGGGCTTCCAGAGCAACAAGCCATGGAGATCGCGAGAACGGAAATAACTTTGGGTTCTTATGGTGAGAAATGCCATCTGGATGTTAATCGAAGTTTGAAGAGCTAATCGAAATGTAAAGGCCCCGAAGATGTAATGAACCAATGGCGATCGATAACGCTCGGGATTCTTTTGAAAGAATCTCCTGAAAAGCTTAAATCGGAGACCAGCTCTGTTGTCAATACCGTTGTTGCGCAACTCAATAGTTTGCTGGATCCGATATTTGATGTTCAAAGTACTGAAGCTAGAGACCAGTCGCTAAAAGCCATAATTAATGCCGCTATTGACCTTTCACGATTACTGCGAGTTCAAAAGGCAGTCTTTAGTATAATGATGCCCATAATTGAAGAACATCAACAAACGATGTTTGACGATGAAAGAATGGAAGATATTGGGGGAGAGGATGAAGATACATTGAACGAGCGAGAAATTAGCTGCGTGACGTTTCCTGGAATCATGAAAGCAGGGGATGAAAATGGAGAACGAAACCATCTGGTGAATATTGTTGCGAAGATGAAGGTGCTTTGCGCTCCTGATTGATGGCTGAGGGAAAAAGTAACATCTTTATGACCGATTACATGTAAAAGAATACCCACGGAAGACGGTGGAGAGCTAATCTCTCTACAATGCCGCCATGTGACCCATGTCTTCATGCAATGGGCATAGAAAGTCTTGAGTGATAGGCTGGGCTATATCTTCAGATAATAAATCCAACAGATATATTGGAAGAGTTGTGACAATTCCAGCAAACAAACAAGTGTACATGTGCATGTATACGTGTACCCAATATAGGATCGCGCATGATACAGTGATTAGCCGTCGAAGATCGTCGTCTTCACATGCAACTAAGCAATAATTTCAACTTCCATCAGCTCGAACCCGAAAGCGGGGTCACTTGAGGCTCTGTTGCTCACTAAGCAGCCGGTATCCTTCAAAATTATTGGTAAGTGCGGGGTTAAGGAACGAGCCATGCGAGGATAACCAACTTTCAGTGTGTATGCTTGGAATTTATCCACAACTGTACTTATGGCGTATGTGTTTGCGTCAATGTTTTGGACTTATGAATGACGATAACCTTAATACCGAATCTGTGTCTTTTTCCCGAGTAGTGCTCCGGGTCATCAATTTGGCTACTATCACCGTCTCCTGAGACCGAAATCAAGAGATTGCAGCACGCACAGCAGATGTCGTATTCTGCCTCGAAAGGCTGCATTGGAATTAATCTTGGCGATAACGTATGAACTCTATGCGAGCTCATGTATCGATGGTGGTAAGGAAGTCATGTCACAACTGACGCCTCTTGTGTTTTGAGTAAAGGTTTCCGCTAGAAATTATGTTAGCATTAGACAGAACTTGTTAAACTCAGTTGGCGTTGATGATAGGCAAACGACTAGTGTATGGAACAGTTGCCGCTTGAAGATGAGTCAAAAATCATGCTCGCTTGACCGAGTATACATAAACGTCGAATAGAAATGTTGACAATGTGCTGCCGTAGCTCGTTTGAGTTGGATCTGATCTGATGATGCCGCATCACTAGGAAATAGTTTCCTCTCACCTCCTCATCAGCATGGTTTTTGTAAGAGTTTTGTTCATTTCAAAGTATGAATGCGCAATCAAGAAGCGGTGTGGGGTTGCGTGGGTGAACTGGTCGATAGCTATCGTGGAACCCTGTTGAAGAACCACTAGATTTGTAGGAAAAGTCGCGTAGCTACACACAGCAAATGCAAGAGCAGAGTGTTGCATGCCATCGCATCACATCGCTCCAGTAATCTCAATTCGCATGATCCATTTGTTTGGGTGAAAATTCGAAGCATGCATGCACACGATTTTGCTTACAGGATCAATATGTAACAATCCCAAGATCCATGTTATCCCTGTATATGAGCGTGGAATGTCGGATGTGGGATGCGGATGTGTTGTAGCTTGGGATTGTGGATGCTATGTGGACGAGTGTAAAGCCGATCGAACCACTGCTCGCGAAGTGACGAATAGGTGACAGTTTTGACTGAAAACGATTTGTTTCCTGTCCGCAAGAGGACGTAGAAGAAAAGAAGCGATTGAAAGAAATCTTGGAAAAGGCGAGAAGATGCCCCGAACGAAGTCCATGAAGTTTGAGCCCCCATGCTAGAGAGATATGTAAGTGAGTGGGTGGGATCAAGATTTTGAGTCTCTTCTCTAATAATTTGTGACCCCTCCACCTTTAATCTGCTGTGGTCAGTAACTACATCAAATATCATCCATATCTTACTTCTCTTCAAAGGAACAGACTTTATCGAATGAGATACTGGCCGATCTGTGCTTTCATACACTTGAACGATAAGAACAATACTTCCATTGTCGGGTTTGGTTTGCGAATTGCTGGTGTTCGTTGTTGATTGTTTCTCGGAGAAGACCAGCAGCCGTTTGTTGCACCCAAATCTGGGGAAGAGAAGGGAAGCGGAACCATAAAACTTTCACACCACTTGGTAAGAGCTCCTTCCGAGCTTGTCGAAGCCAATCCCCAAGGTTTCCCCGTAAAAATCGCGAAATATTATCAATATGCACCCTCCTGATAAAATTATCTAAAGCGATAACTACCACTCAACATAACTCAACATAACTCAACTTCAGCTCAGACTTCTAGCTCCAGGTCAGTATCGATTGAATTCTCATTTGGATATAAGAAGCCACTCGCATAATCTTTATATCTCGTCGTTCTCATCGCCTTGAGTCCTCCATCCTGACATCCGCCGTGCAATTTAGGGGTTCGTTCGTTTGTTTCTAGTGATCGACAAGCCTATTCTTATCTTATCGACGCTCCACCTTTCCCGTCACTGTCAATCTTATCCATCAATCCGATCATTTACATTATAGAACCTTGATCATTATCATCAAAGTGAGCAGTTGCGAAGCTTGCCTCTTGATCTGCGAGCGTTCATAGAAGATGGCAACTTACGATAATGCTCCCATTGATCGCTACCTCAATGACTCCGAGAATCCTTTCGCGGGTCTCCTCTCAAGTACATATCGTCTTCCCCGACAATTCGTAAATGAAGCGTACGATGCCTCAACATGCTCGACGATCAGCCAATATTCCACATCAACCGTATCGCCCTGTAGCGAAAAGGACGAAAGTGTTTTCAGCATACAGTCTCGAGGGTCATACACGACAGCTACCAGTCAACAATCCATTCAATCCAATCCCGTAGCTGGATGGAACCTCCTAGTACCTCAAATCTCCCAAATCAACACTACCATTGTCCTTCCATGCGAATTCATATCGATGGATTGTGGAGTAACATTTCATCCAGATGATTTCGATAACTGGCTTGCGCACAGTCTAACGCATTTCAAAACCCTTCCTCCTCCATCGAAATGCTTCTGTCTCTTCTGTGATAGAGAATTTGAAGACACCAACGATTCGCGTAGCAATTGGTCGGATAGAATGATGCATAGTCGTGATCATTTTCTTGATGGAAAAACAAGTATTCGACCAGACTTTTCGGTAATAGAATATATGTGGAGGAATAACCTGATGGATGAAGCGGATTACACTTCGGCTGGACAATATACCGAACGTCCATCAGTATCAAGTCTCGTACGGAAAGGATTTGAGACGCCTGAATCAAAACTTAAGCGGGAGAGAGAGTCCAAAGTTCCATGCGATCTGCAAAAGGAAGAACGACATCGCAAACGTTCCAGCAATGGACACAAAGGGAAAGAAAGACAGAGCTCAACTTTTTCAAGGAAGCATATGCTAGTATCAATTGAGCATCCAGAATACACTCGAATTCTCTAGCTTGCTACACACACGCATAGGAAGGACGTTTCTTTCAAACCCCGGGGAATATTGGGAAGCTATGCGACCCTATAGATACAATTCCGAGCGGTTTGTGGCTGTGCGGAGGGCGAATTTTGCCACTTATCTCTCCGATTCTTCTGAACTCTTCATGCTTTGTGTTATTTATATGTTATCTCACCGAATGAGTGAATTTATATGCGGGTTCCCTTTTTGATGCAGGAACACAAGCCCTCGCCGTTCGCCTCTTCGACAGAGCGTATCTGCTCGTTGCCTAAGCACGGTAACCTTAACTCAATAGGACACCGAGTGGGACCGATCAATAATCTTGTTTGATTGCGCAACGTTAGGGTTTTATCGGAAGTTTTGTTTTCTCTCGTTTACGGTTTTCGAATTTCGGGATGCTGGATCATGGTCGAAAAGAAAAGTCTCTTGAACGATTTCGATACCCAAATGTGTTTCTTTCTTTCTTTGTGTGTTTCTCCGAGGTGCATATGTTTATATGCTATACGTTTTAGGCTTTGATGATGAACCACGCTTCTGATGAGTTATGTTAATGTCGTTATAAATAAATAGTACTTCACCAGCAATTTTCGTCTCTTGTCAATCGTGCATATATGTGTTGGCTTTGCTGAGCATTCTTCGGTGTCTATAAATGGTAAGGCATATTATCAGGAATATAGTTCGATCAGATGTCATCTGAACATACTTCTAGGCAGGTGAATGAGGTATATTGAACGCGTCCAGAAAATCGTGCATTCCGATATTCTACTTGGGAAAGTATTCCAGCCACTCAACATCATACCTATGTGTTGGGATAGATGAGATCGTCAAAAAATCATGATATGAGTTACTTCGGGAGAAGCTTACGTTGTAGGGCGAACAGTGACAGCCTTGCATGCTAAATCAGTGGTAGAGCCCTTGTCATCATGCCACCCGAAGTGGACAATCTGAAGCCATTCTAGCCTCCCAAATTATGGCCTTTCCAGCCATATTCAACTTACAAATGACGATAGTGCTGAGTGATCTCGTGTCGAAAAATCACCAGAGCTTTTTATCCTCATTTTCACCAAATACAATGGGGCTGACTTTTTTACCTGAGCCCAGCCTACATATATCGATATTCAACCCCGCCACAAATTTAACCTTATGCAAAGACTTCACACGTCAGACCTTCTAGAAGCGTATTGGTCTTCTAAATTTTCATTGCGGTACCTTTTCTTCCATCATGCAATGTAACATGAGATTCTCTTCCAATCATGCTCTTTGCCTTGAAAATAGGGCTTTGAGTGTGTGTGGAGAATGATACATAGCCTCATTCATTTAAGTGGACTGGGCGTTCGGTGAGCTAATCAGGGGCGAAAACTAGTGAAGCGATTAATAGTTTGATAAATTTGGATGGATTGTGTTGCTTGTTGTTGTTTGCTTTGGAATGGTCAATTGAGCTTGTGTACGTATGTTTGTCTTTTGGTGATCGCTAGTATGAACCGATGTTTATGGAGAGAGTCTCATGTCTCAGAATGCGGTCATGAGATTGGTGGATTGGAAAAACTGATTAATGTCTAAAGGATATTGTATGTTTTCTATGACAATGCTCTTCAGAACAAGGGAACTTCATTTTTGTTAATTCTCGTAGCTATTGATATGGTGTATCTTTGTTTTGTATCATGTTAGCTCTGATAGTATGGTATGTACAGAGAAGAGAGATAGTCGATATGATGTTTTGTGAAGTGTGTGGAATACTGGGAATGATTGAGATATAGCTTTTATGGTCTCTTATTGTATAGGATTAAAGTTTGTAGTCCGTAGCGAGGGGAGAGAAGGAAGTAGCTGGCTGGTGTTTTGATTGATGTGGAGCATTATATAGCCTTTGTCTCTCTTCTCTTTTGCCTCTCTGCTATCGTTGCTTGCTTTACATCTTCAACCGTAGATACCTCAGATTTCTAGTGCTGTTCCAAGTTTCGAAACTCGTGTATGCGAGGAGATACCATTGTCTTCCTCCACTCCATAATGTAATATCTCAAGGTATCAAATCCCACCACAACCCTATCATCAGTTCCATCATCTCGCATTACCGACTTTTTTACCTCCTACTCCCAAGCAATATCATCCGCATCATCAACTCCCATAATTCTTGCTCCAATCATCTATACCATGCCATACCCTCTCTTAAAGACTATCTTAATCCCTCAGATCTATAATAATACCCGATTTCGCACTATTACTATCCAGGCTGGCGTTCCACAGATATATGTTGATAATCTGATGATCAAGAAACGCATCTGCGTGTAGTACTTTGTATTTTGACATTGGTTTCGAGTTTTTTGTACTTGGACTGGAAGCGCTGAATGGGCTGCGGAAAAGGTATCTGTATAGTGTCTTCGTGGGGGTTGTCTATTAGAAGTATAGGATTACTAGAATGTAAAAAACTATGGATTCTAGGGATGAGGAGGTCCCTCTTCGGTTTTGTGAGGGGGGCTCTCTATTCGAAAAATCTCACTGTAGGATTAGATGGTACAGATTATTAGTAGATACTCCGTGGTTTAGATTTCCAGATTTTTAAAAATACCGGTTCCTCAGGCAGTTAATCTGCGGACTCAAAAAAGCAAACTTTTTGCAAGAAACTTCTATTGTTATGATAAACTTCTAAGACTACAACTTGAGTTGAAAAATGACCAAATCGAATGGGTAGATCAAAGAGAATCCAAGTGGAATATTGTGTTGCTAGGGTTGGTTAATTTACCGAGTGACAAAGGAGGAGCTGCACGGAATCGTGAAGAGTTTGTCACATGAACATCGATACTCATTTGCATATGAATATTCCGTATTTCCCTAACGTGGTTTAACACCGAGTGCACCCACGAATTTTACATACAAAATACGTCTGTGCGTAACCGTGCACTTTCTTTATTTAATAATATAATTTTTCAAAATTTGAAATTGTAATATTTAATTATATAAATATTATAAAAATTTAATTATTTATTAAAAATTTGAATTAATATAGTAGTTATTATAGGAATAGTTTTTTTTGTAACGAAAATCGTGACAATTTCCACTTTTTATAGAATATAATAGAAATTTTTATATAGAAACTTAATACTTTTATAAAAAATATTTTCTTATTAATAAATCTTTTTTGTTTTTTAAAAAATATTGATTAAGTAACGTAAACGTATGGGGAACTCGGACATATGGGGAACTCGGACACTTTTAGCCTATCACCAACTTGAAACCGCAATAACTTTTATTATGCATACCCAATCACCTTCTACATCTGCTCAAATTGAAGAGAAGCTTCAAAAGGCTATAATTTCACTTCAATTGAAAGAATTTAAATCAATTAGAAAGGCTGCAGAGCATTTTGAAGTCCCTAAGTCTACCCTAGCTGATAGGCTGGCTGGGAAGAAAACACGTTCCCAAACCCACGAAATGGCTCAAATTCTTTCAAACGCAGAAGAAAATACTCTTGTACGATGGATTTCACGACTTACCATCACTGGATTCCCTGCTACACCTATGTTGGTGAAGGAAATGGCCGACGAAATTCGTCTTCGACGCGTTCGGGTCGCGTCATCTCGAAATCCTACCTCGACAGAAATTCTACCTATAGGCCACGAATGGATCTATAGATTCCAAAAACGATATCCAGAACTTAAAACATGCTATTCACGTCAATTAGAGTCTAATCGGGCTAAAGAAGCAACTCCGGAGAATATTCAGGCTTGGTTTGACGCGTTTCGCACGCGTCTCATTGAGCGAAAGTATGAATTAGATGATATGTATAATATGGATGAAACCGGATTTGGAGTTGGAAGTACTCAAAGTACGCGCATTATAGTCGATTCTACTCAGAAATCGAATTGGAAAGTTACAGCTGGCAAGCAAGAATGGATAACTGCATTTGAATGTGTCAATGCAGCTGGAAATGCTCTATCACCTATGGTCATTTTCAAGGCTCAGAATACGAATTCTGCATGGATTCCAAAGGAAACACCTCAAAGCTGGCAGTTCTCTACTAGTACAAATGGATGGACCTCAAATAGCCATGGATTAGAATGGTTAAAAAGGGGTTTCGAACCAGAATCCAAGAAAGTGTCAGGTGACCGACCTCGACTTTTGATCATGGATGGCCATTCAAGCCATATTACAGGTAGCTTTATTGCTTTCTGTATAGATAATGATATTGATTTACTTATATTACCTCCTCATTGCTCTCACTTGCTTCAGCCACTTGATATTGCGGTGTATGGGCCAATGAAACGATATCATGCTTTAGAGGTCGATCGATATTCTCGAGCTGGTGTAAAGCGAATCCAAAGAGCTGAATGGGTAGAACTCTTTCAAAATATTAGAAAAAAAGCATTGAATTCTTCTAATATTAAAGCTGGCTGGAGAGGAGCTGGTTTAGTACCTTTTGCCTCACGAAAAGTACTCGATTCATTACCATTTAACTCCTCCCAGCAACCTTCTACTCCACAAATGAGAACCCCCAATCAAGACCTAGACTTGTCTATACTCAGGAGTTCTCCTCCAGATGGAACAGAACTAAGGCAAGCAAATCAGATCTTTAATACAGCTCTAGCAAGCAGTGGTTCTCCTGCATCGCCAACTCGTCGATATGCCAAGAGAATGACTAGGCTTGTAGAATCTCAAAATGCTGAGATAGCCCTACTTCGGAAACAGCTCTCTGATGCTCAGAGGTAATTGAGACTCGAAAGAAAAGAACTAAAGGCAAAAGAGTCAAATTACAAGGTCAATTTGTCTTTAGTACTAAGGAAGTATTGAAAATGGTACGTGAGGCGGAGGAAAAACCGAAGGAGAAAAAGCCACGAGGACGGCCACGCAAACGCCCAATTGAAGAATCAGAAGAAGAGATTGAAGAAGAAGAGCTAGAGAATAGTTCAAGTGATTCGGAATTGGAATTGGAGGATTGTGTGGCTCGTAGAACAAGATCGCGTGTAGAATAATTGAAAAAGTGTCCGAGTTCCCCATATGTCCGAGTTCCCCATACGTTATGTTATAGGTTATATAATACTATATATGATAATTCAAATTAACGATTTCCCCCTTTTAAATAATCTTAACATTAATTAGTATTTACCTTCTTTAAAGGTATTTATAAATTAAATCATTTTCTAAGGTTTTATATAAAGATATTCGTATAAAAATGAAGAGAATAGTTTAAATCATTTAATGAGATATTCTTCAAAAAAACGAACAAGATTATACTAGATTATATTTATATATAATCTATATAAGAAACTAGAATACTATATTTTTTATATTATCTTTTTTAATTAATATATTAAGAAGAAATCCCTAATTATAATTGCGTTTTTCTTTAGAATTGAACGGATTAATTGATTTATAAACTAAACTATTACATTTATAGAATTTGATAAATTGATAGTTTAATTTATATCCATTACATCCTGCTCAGAGCTCAGTATATTTTTTCGAATTCGAAGCCCTCCCCCTTCTTCAAACGAAAAGAACTGCTTTGCTACCCCCCTCCTATTAGGAACCTTTCATTAGGCTTTCCTTCTCCATCTTATAATACAAACGCTCTCCTTTGTACAACTGTTAAATCAGAAAAAAGCCTATCTATTATTTTTAATAGATTTAGTTTATTTAAATTGAAAGGGTAAAGGAAAAAGATTATAAAATTGAAGAGTTTATTATAATATAAATAACTATTTAACAAAATAACTTCAAAATTCTATATGAATTCAATCTCCATTTATATTTTTGAAAGAATATACTAAAATTAAAGCCTTAAAAGCTTTAGGTTGCTATTCCCTTATTAAAAAGAATTCAATCATTTATATTTCAAGTTTTATAAAGGAATAGAAGAATAATCCACTTCTATTTATTCTTATATAATAATTAAACCCCCCCCCCCCTCTACTTTCAATTCTTTCAAAATTCAATTAAATATAAATACTCTACTCAATCAAATCGATTCAACATCCCCCCCCCCCCCCCTTCAATCACCCCACCCTAACAAATAAGACTCTTCCTCACTTATACACAACTTTCAATTTGATTCATTCTTTCCCTACCTTCTTTAACTTAATTATAAAATAAAGAAAAAAAAGTAATCTTTAATTCAAATTGATTTTTTATCTCATACATTTCGAATTTTCATTATAAATGAAAATTCTACTTATATCAGAATATATAATTATATACTTAAACGAATTATATGATTCTTTTTATTATATATATAATAAAAAGAATCATACCTTATTCTAAATCATTTTAATTTATATTATTCATTTTATATAGGTTATATAGTACTGTATATAGTAATTCGAGTTGACGACTCCCCCCCCCTTAAGTAATCCCAACAGATTATAATCTGAATAATACTTTTCGATGCTTTTTAAGTTATTAAAGATTTAATCGTTATGACATTAATATATTTCTTATCAAATAATTTATACTATATTATTAGTATTAAGATTTTATTTATATTATATATTGTTGGAAGTTGTGGCACGTGCTCTAAGCTACTGTGCATATATCACTTCCACTTCGTAGTTAGATTTTACCTTAGTACAATTAATCTACATAGTCAATAATACATGCATTCCACTGGCCTGCTCCTTTATTGTGAACAGGTTATGAGCCCGGTAGCTCTGCAGTAAGACTAAGGCCGAAAGCTCTTTGAATAGCTTACGTTGCCAAAGGAGAGGTTGACGACGAGAAGCTCCTACGCAACGCGACGTCAACATACGAGGTGCGCACAGCAAACAGATTGCTGAGCAGCGACAGCGAAGTAACCACTTACATCGCGCCTTTTCCTCAAGTAAGAAAACTACGAGTTATTACTGAAAAGACCATTCATTCCAGCTTAACGCTGAAGAGCATCACCTGCTACATAGTGTTCGATATCACTTCAAAAATCATTATCTACAAATCAAAATTCACTATTCTTAATTACCCCGCCTTGAAGAGAATTTCTCCCTTCAAACACTAGTACATCCCAATCGGGACAGCGCAGTCTTAAACAGTTCCTCTTCCACTCTTTCATTCCACCATCAATCACGCCTAGGTCATCGACGCAAGCTTTCTACTTGCAGAACCTTCAAAATGAACGAAGACACTGGATCCAAGGATTACTCCAAGCGCATCCCTCCTCTCACTCAAGAGAATCACGAACGCTGGACTCGTCAAATAAGAATTCAACTTCGAGGAAAAGGTTGGTTCTATACATGCGAAAAGACATTGCATGAATATGCACGGATTGCAGCAGCCGACAACTTAATCCAGGATTTCGAAGAACTTCAAGTCTCCAGCGGCAGCGGCAGTACCACTACAAAGATTCGACTCAATATCGACAAAAAGGCCACCTTTCTTAAGGACGACGCTAGTGCATTATCTTACATCTGTCGCTCATTATCTGACGATGATGAGGCTTTAGTGGACGAATATGATACAGCAAAGAAACTTTGGGATTATCTAGCCGTCAAATACTCCAGAATCGATGATATCGCAGCAGACGAGTACCTCCTCAAGATCAAGACCTTCTCTTTCGACGATACCCCTGATATGACTATTATAGGTGCATGGGATAAGCTCAAGGATCTTCGACGAAAGCTCTTATCTGCGGATGCTTCAGCCGGTGCTTTGTGTACAGATAAATCACTCTTTCAAAGCCTGACCTTGTCTCTCCCTGATGAGTACAAAGTCATCATTGATATGATCCGTGTCGTCAGTTCTACTCTAAGCATTGACGATAAGATCAAGCATCTACAGGTCAAAGAGGCAGAGATCCAGACCTCTGGAGACTCGGCACACCTTGCAAAAGGAAAGAAATATGTCCCACCTCATCGCCAGCGTAAGGCTAGCACAAGCTCGGAGACCGACACATCCATCATCACTTGCGAACTCTGCGACAAACCTGGCCACTCAGTCCTAAAATGCTTCCAGCTCCGTCGCGCCAAGCGTCTCTTGAAATCCGATTCAAAGCACAAACAGAAGAGAAGACAATCCACCTCTCCAGTGCGAAAAGACAAAAAACGCAGGGAGCACAAGGCTCATATCGCCGAATCAAGCTCCGATGCTACTGAAAGTGTCGTCGATAGTGAGTCTGATTCTGAGCATTGTCATCTCACCAAAGAAAGTATTAGTAAGGCATCCCCATCGCAATGGTACGCTGATACCGGCGCCACTTCACACATGTCTGACCAACGTTCTCTATTCAGAAGTCTAATTCGTACTCCGCGACGAAGGATAACGGTTGGTGGGGGAGCTATGTACTCGGATGAGCGAGGAACAGTGGACATGGTGTGCAAGGATGGAACAAGGACATCATTAGCTGGTGTGCTATATGTACCTGGATTGGGGGTCAACCTGCTCTCAGCCAAGAGAATTTGTGAGGCAGGACTCAAGGGTACATTCAGTCTCAAGAAGATGTATTTCACACCAGAAAACGATAAGAATAATAAGATCATCAAAGCAACAATGAAAGATGGGATGTATATCATCTCGCATGTGAAACCAGGATACGAAGATTCTGCATTCTTTGCGCTCTCTGCAGAGATCATTGATGGTACAAAAGGGGAAGTCGAAGAATTAACCATGACGGAGAAGGAAAGATACCTTATCTGGCATAGACGCTTCAATCATCTCGGCCCTGACAAAATCAGGAATCTGCACAAAGTCACTACACTCCAGAGACCGATCAAGGTCCCTTCAACTCTTGATGTCTGTGAAGTGTGCGCTCTCACAAAGATGACTAACAGAATCCCAAGTCAACTAAGTGCACGAAAATCCAAAAGGCTAGAATTGATCCATTTCGATGTTGCTGGCCCTTTCCCAAGGACCATTCGAGGGCACAGATACTTTCTCCTTATTATCGATAGCGCCACAAGGGTAAATTGGGTCATCCTATTGAAACAGAAGAGCGATGCAATACCCTTACTGAAAGCCTGGAAGCAAGAAATTGAACTTGCTACAGGAGTAGCTGTAATTGCTGCCAGAACCGACAATGCACCAGAGCTTCTTCAAGCCGTCCGGGAATGGAAGACTGGTGTGCGATCAGAGGTTACAGTGGTTGTATCGTCTCACCAAAATGGTCCAGCTGAACGCAATATACGCACCGCAGAAACCGACATGAGAGCAATGTTGAAAGAAGCTCATTTACCATTAGAATTTTGGGACGAAGCTGTCGAGCACGACGTATACATTCGAAACCGCACTAGTATTGGCCCAGATGCAAATGGAATCGATCGAAGCCCACTCGAAGCATTTACAGGCACATTACCAGATATCGATACATGCAAGGTCTGGGGGAGTCGATGTTACGCCTATATCAACCCCAAAACCATCCCAAAAGGACAAAGGCATGATAAACTTCGCGACACAGCAAGGGTTGGGATATTCCTGGGATACTCAAAAGACACCACCAAGCATATAAAGGTTTATTCACCAGAGCTAGGTTATACTTACCGCTCTTATCGTGTTACAATCGACGAAAGCTACAAAGGAGGGGATCTGGATCTCAAACTCAGAAACTGTGTAGCTGGATCACAAGGTACCAAGAATATAGAACCTGATCGCAGGCCTCGCGGCAGACCTAAGAATGTCCCTGAATCATCGTCTATTCCAGTCGATCCACCAATATCACCAAATGAAATAATCACAGACTCGATAGAGGTGCGCTTGCCAATACCAAAACGAACAAAGACTGAAATACCACGCTTTGATGAAGATGAATATGGAAATATCCGACAAGTGGCTGATGATTTAACAAGACCGGCAGGGGAAAACAACAAAGAAAGTGATGTTACTTTACCTGATATAACTTCACCACCTGATCATACACCACCGAAGTCAAGGGCACCTGAGGATATAACTTTACCACTTGATCATACACCATCGAATTCGAGTACATTACCTGAGAGTGTATTACCTGATATTGCACTACCTAATGAAACTTTACCACCTACTGCATCTACATCTGCATCTACTTCCACACCACCTTTGAGATACAATCTTAGGAAGAGAAAGAGAAGCGATGACGACGATATAGAAGAACAGAGAGACTCCAAAATCATTCGGGCCTTACTTGCTTCCTTAAATAAGCCAGGATCAGAATCAATTGAGCACGCCATGATTGCCATTCCAAATATTCATCAATTCGAACAGGAGACGAATAATGAAATTGCTTCGAAGATCTTGACTATTTTAGCAGATGCACCAGCAGAAGCTGAGACCGCTCTACCAGCAACGGAAATACTCGGGATCAAGATACCGAATACATATAAAGAAGCAATGGCAGACAAAAAGCACGCGAAAGACTGGCAAGCTGCAATTCAAGAAGAAGTAGACTCATTGGTCAAGAATGGCACTTGGGAAGAGTTCATTTTACCACAAGGGAGCAATCTAGTTTCAACGAAATGGGTATTTGTTGTTAAGACGAAGGATAATAAGGTAGAGCGATTCAAGGCCAGATTAGTGGCTAGAGGGTTCAGCCAAGTTTTAGGTAAAGATTACAACGAAACCTTCGCCCCCACTGTTCGACTCGATACTCTTCGCCTTTTCCTTGCAATTGTTGCAAGAGAGGACCTCGAGTGTTCCCATTTCGATATCAAAAATGCGTTCACCGAATCACACTTGAAAGAAGAAATCTATTTAGCACCCCCTCAAGGTGTTCATGTTCGTCGCGGCCGCGTTCTACATGCACTTCGGAGTCTTTATGGGCTAAAGCAAGCTGGTAGAGATTGGAGCCTTCTTCTGAAAGGAGAGTTAACCAAGATGGGTTTCGTACAAAGCCTTGCGGATCCGTGTTTATACACCAATCACCCGCGCCAGCTAATTCTCCTAGTGTATGTAGATGATATTGTTACTGCTGCTGCACAAAAACGAGATATTCAATGGTTTTATCACAACCTTTCTGCTCGATTCAACACCAAAGACCTGGGGGAGATTAGTAAGATCTTAGGAGTGCGCATCATTCGTAACAGATCAGAGAGAGTGTTAACTATGGATCAAGAAGAGTATCTGGATGCAATGCTTACCCGATTCGGGATCTCCCATGGTCAACACACTCCAAGGAAGATACCAATCTCGGATTACAACCAACTACGACCAACGCTCCCAGACGACGAGCTCACTGATGTAAACGAATACCAGCAAGCAATCGGCAGTACGATCCACCCTATGGTTTACACTAGACCGGACATCGCATTCGGTCTCGGGAGATTAGCACAAGCTATGTCTAACCCTGCCAAACATCACAGCGTTGCACTCAAAAACCTTATGAGATATTTGAGGTCAACTATTAAACAGAAACTACGTTTTGGGCCTGGGGGAGTTCAATCAGATATTTGCAAAGAATATGACCTCCTACAACGCACCATCAAAGTATACACCGACGCAGACTGGGCAAGCGATAGAACCGATCGAAAAAGCATCTCTGGTGGGGTAGTAATGTTCTATGGTGGACCAATCTCATGGGCAAGCAAGAAGCAGACATCTGTAGCTACATCTAGTACAGAAGCTGAGTACATTTCCATGGCGATGTTCACCAAACAAGGGCAATGGGTAGCCCAACTCTTGAGGGACTTAGAGCGACCACAGTATATCGGGAGCAACAGCGGAGTTCAAATGCTCGGAGACAACCAAGGAGCGCTAGCGTTAACCAAGAACCCACATCTACACGAGCGATCAAAGCATATTGACATATGTCACCACTTCATTCGAGATCTCACAGAAAAACATCTAGTCAATACCAGCTATGTCAATACAAGTGATATGGCTGCAGATGGATTAACAAAACCATGCGCAAGGGTGATATTTGAGAGATTCAAGAACATGCTGGGGTTTCAAAGAGAGTAAGCTCTTTGGGAGAGTATTGGAAGTTGTGGTATGTGCTCCAAAATCGACTAAATCGACCAAATTGACCAAATCGACCAAAATCACTGAATCCACCCATTTCACCTATTTCATCAGATTCATTGGATTCATCTTACGTCGAATTTATCAAAAAAAAAAAAAAAAAAAAAAAATTAATGATTTCAAGAAAATCACGTGGAATAACAGATAAGCTTAAGGTCTGTTCGCATACGATCGGATTTTGATGGTCTACCATATTAAAACAGTAACCCTACGATCAAGGAATAACGAATTTCGAAGCAATCAGTTATTGGGCGTATAAAAGGAATTTTAAAGAAACTAACTACTGAAGCTGAGAGAGTAAGCTCTCTGGGGGAGTGTTGGAAGTTGTGGCACGTGCTCTAAGCTACTGTGCATATATCACTTCCACTTCGTAGTTAGATTTTACCTTAGTACAATTAATCTACATAGTCAATAATACATGCATTCCACTGGCCTGCTCCTTTATTGTGAACAATAATCAACTTTTTTCGACTTTTTCAATATATAATATATTAATTAATAATAAGGGTTTATACCGGAATTTAATTAGTTTAATTTAATATATTGATTTTTATTGAAATTCTGATATTTTCATAATAGTAGTAGTAGTAAATTCTTAATCAATTCAGTCTATCTATAGGTAAGCTACAAATATTTCCATATAAATTTCAAAAAAAAAAGGAAAATAAGTTTAGTATATCCCAGTTTTCGGTATATCCCAGTCCGGTATAGCCAAGTTTTCTGTACCTATGCCTACAAAAACCACTCCCCTCAAACAAATCTCCTCACATATTAATCAATCTCCAAGATAAGCGCCGTCCACTTTTCGGGGAATGCGGATACAGTATGGAGTACAATACAATCTCATGCTAGAATAATTCCATCATGCATTTCAAGACATCCACAATTTCTCTACGGTATTCCATAATGAAATCTAGATTCTATACAAGATACAAATACTTACTCGAAGGTGCCGATGCGATGCACGAAACCGAACCAGAACCGGTCTGTTCTCGATCAATGCAAGACCCAATGAATCCCACTCCACCGGAAAAATAGCTAACGAAGCCGTCCACTCGGAACAAAGCTTCTTTTCTTAGATGTGGATCAGGGCATTCTCGTTCCGTGGCCTAGGTAGTGTCAAATTTCAAAAAAAAAAAAACATGCACTCCTATCTAGATATTGGGACGAGATACTGTATATACTATACATAGAATATTGCCTTCCGATCTACACCTGCGTCAAAACGCGTGCGCAGGCTCTCAATAAGATTGAACAATTTGCGTCTCCTCAAATCAGAGGGAGAGAGACATGAAGTTGCTAGTTCGGGGATCCGGGGGACGAGTCGGGGAATCATGCATTTATAGAAAAAGATGCGGAAAGCGCGGCGTAAAGGTTGCGGATGGGGAAATGCGGGGCATGGTGGGAGTATCTAGTAGGGATGCGGGTGGACGCGTCTGGATGGAGTAATGTGGTTCCTGGGTGTAGGTAATTTGAGGATGTGAGAAGCGAGATGGAGGGCGAAAGGAAGAGATAAATAGACGGGGAGTTTTTCTCGAGGTCTTGGGTTTGAGAGATTGTGTTTGAGAGTTGTGTTTGAGACTGAGTTTAATTTTGAGTGTGTGTTTTTTGTTTACTACTTTGCAATCATGTCGTTTGTTCGTACGTTTGGAAAAGCTGCTTTGGCGACTCTTCTCCTCACTCCTTCTTCCATATCAGCTACAGACTATACACCTCAAGAAACCGTCTTGAATTCTGGTCGTCCGACTTTCTACGATGCTTCAACTTCCATTCCTGGTAAAATTGCCCTCGAAGAACATGTTGGTAATGATCTTCTTAATGGTCTCTATACCGTCCCTTACTATCCCAACACCAACGAACCTCAATACTCTGATTCCGTCTACATCGCCGATGTAGGTGAGAAGATGCTCGATATTCCTTCGCGCATTGCCAATATGGATGCTGCGAATATTAGCATTTCCGTTTTAACATTTGGAGGCCCGGGGATCCAGGGTGTTTTCAATGCTACCTATGCGACCTATGCCGCTGGATATGTGAATGACTATTTGTACAAGAATTATAAGGATAATGCGAATTACACGGGGAGATTTGAGTTTTGGTGTAAGTAACCTACATGTACCTTGTACTTACAACGAGACTAAAGAAAATCAATAGGTAGCAATGCACTTCAAGAGCCCTCCAAGGCCGCTACCGAACTCGAACGTTGTGTCAAAGAACTCGGAGGTGTTGGATCCTTCGTTGGAGGCTACACCAACAATGGAGGTATCAACGGTACCGCAAACGATATCGTCTATCTCGACGACCCAAGCATGGAGCCTTTCCTTGAAAAGGTAGTCGAGCTAGATGTTCCCATCTACTTGCATCCACGTATGCCAGCCCCTAGCCAACTTCTCAGCGTCAAAGGCTATGAATTCTTGGGTTCATCTCCCTGGGGATTTTCCTCCGAGACAGGTGCTCACGCTCTCCGTCTCATGGTTTCCGGAACTCTGGATAAATACCCTACTCTTAAGATTGTGCTCGGACATTGTGGAGAGGGACTTCCATTTTTCCTTCCACGTATTGATCAGCGATTGAGACATTTCAATCAAGATTTGTTCAACAGCAAGCTGACGATGGAGGAGTACTGGCTCCGCAATTTCTGGGTTACAACTGCGGGTGTACAAGATGCGGGAACAGTGGTGGATACGATCAAGAGAACAGGTGAGGATAGAGTAATGTTTAGTGTGGATTATCCATTTGAGGATACGGTGGAGATTGCGGGATGGTTTGACCGTTTGGAGATGAACACACTTACCAAGACGAAGTTGGCATACGAGAATGCGAAAGCTCTTCTAAAGTTGACTTGAGCGAATGGAGGCCGAGGGTATTTTTGTACATAAATTGATAGTCACGTTGGATATCTTGAGTTGAGAAGGTTAGTAGAGGTTAGCGTGTGGTTGAATCTTTTGTGAGCGAGATACTGTGGGGTGGTTTGAATGATTCGAACGAGGAGTTTTCATTCTGTACATAAGAATTTGGAGTGAGATTGGCCATACTCGATACTGTTAATAGTATTTGAGCCATGACAGTGTAGAAAATATAGAATTTTAAAAAAAAGTCTGATTATCGGATGGGTTCCGTGTCTGTATGATCAATGAGAATGACGCTTTCAACTAGCAGCATATAGAAGTAATCAGTATACTTAGCCATCTTGCATTCGATTCTCTTCCACTGAACTCCGCCACTCCAACCAGCAGGATGGGACAATTAGGACGGAGTGAAACGATATTGGCTGCAAACTCCCATTGAGGTTGAAACTATCAAACTTCTCATGTTGAAGGGTCCTCAGTCTTGGCTTTGGATGTAAGCTTTAATTCATAGATCGATCTAAGCCTTGCGGGACGTGATGATTTATTATGGGTTTGAGGGTCCGGTCGTATGGAGATGGTATACTTTGGAACCACCATGCGGAGTAAGTGAGTGCCTGCTTGTTAGTACTGGCCCAATCATTTGAAAGGTTTCGCTGTTCCCCTCTAGTGCGCAAAGCAATAATTAGTATCGTGAACTGTAGAAATTGTACCGTACCGTCTTTCTTTTGGTCGAGAAAATAGGAGCTCCATTAACTCCTTTTGCTATGAGGTTGAGCCGATACAGTACGAATGAATTTCGAGTGTAATATTAGGCTCATCTGCTTCTACACAAATTCCAGACTCCGTGATAACGGTGTTGTTTGGCGATGGAGAGAATGTGACAATATCATCCTCAATCCCGTGTTCATGATGCGTCCGATTGAGCACGGCACGAAAGTTTATTGCCAAGTGTTTAAGTAAATCTCCAAGAACCGTAAGTATATCTTGATCAAGTATATTATGAGTGTTAAGAAGCCATTTTCTATATTATCAAAGTCATAAACCCCTAAACTCATCGACTTTTCCAAATAGTGAATGAATAAGAGTACCTCAAGGACTTATTATTACTAGATGGTATTCTGCAGGGACCCCGCCACTAAATGAACCCCTGAATTTACTACGTCATTTTTGTTATTTGTTATTTGTTATTTGTTATTTGTTATTTGTTATTTTAGTTAACTTATACTTTATTGATAAAGGGTCGCACAGCCTTACAAGGGAACCGGCAAGTTTATTTTAGACTTTTTCTCATTATGTGACACTTGGTAGGACGAACGGGCAAGTCCCTGGTGAGAATGGATGAATGATGAGATGACAGACAGACAGACAGACATGATGAAATCAAAGATAAAATCCAAGAATTAATTACGGTAAATGCTGATAGAATAAATATATTATAAAGTGTGAGTACCTTACACTTACGGCACTATTATTACACTCACGTTACCAAGTAGATCCGTCCTCTTACTTATTATTTTAGTATCGAAAGAAGTGCCCGATGTCTAGTTTTCCCCAGTATCGGCTAAAATGGTTGACGTTTCTATTCTGCAAGGCCTTTTATGAGTGGGGATGACAGTGACATGATGACATACACTGGTGGATGATAGATGATATGAAACTTCACTCAACACAAAGCTATTACATTACATAATAACTCAATCTCCATCACACTTCACTCTACTTTTAACACCAACAACATTCACATCACATTCACTCTATTATACCTTCCCTTCAAGTGGTCAGTCTTCACTCCCACGTCGTGTCGTATCTTCACAACCTGGATACTGACCGGTACATGCAATCCCATTCATCCCATTCATCCAAAGCTATGACGATGAGCCACTTAAGAACAAGACGCCACAATCAATCAATATCATCACCCTGTCGCCCGACCCATGTCAATCAATATTTTACTTCCTTGTTTGTGAACCTTTTTTTCTTTCCCATAGGTCTGAAATCAAGATTCAGGATATGCGACCAACGCACCACTTTCATATGTCACTTTCTCTTGAGTAGGTTGGTGGTAAGAATCTAATAGGTATATTAAAAGCTTAGAGACCCTTTCTTGTTCTTTTTTGGAGATAGAGTATCTACCGACCAGGCAATTTAATCAACTTTCTATCCATCTATCAATCAAGACTTGGACTTGATTTTACTTTCTCTCTGTTCATACTCTACATCTCCAATAAACACTCAAACATCAATCGAGTACCCAACCTTCAAAATGGCCACCGGTTTCCTCCACCACTTCGGTACATTTCTGCTCTTCGCCTCTTCTATCCTCCTCCTCATAACTACCATTTCCGCCCCCGTCATCAATGATATCGGAATCATGAAAGTCAAATTGACAAATGGAACCGATTCTCACAATTCCGTGGTTTCATTTGGTACCTTTGGATATTGTGTTTTGAATGTTGATTCGTAGGTTTCTCTTTTCTTTACATCCCCTCATCTCATCTCACCCGAGCGCACGAGAAGATATCAACCCAATATAAGGAATATCATACTAACAACTCTTCTCAAAAACAGAAATGGAAACGACTACTGCACCAAAAAACACATCGGCTACAACCCCGCTGCCATCATGTCCCAAATCGAATCCACCAATGTCAACACCGCCAGCGAAGACACCACCAAAGCCCTCACCAGCGTGATGATTCTCCACCCCGTCGCCTGCGGAGTAATGTTTATTGCCTTCCTCCTCGCACTCGGCGCCGGATTTATTGGTTCATTCCTCGCGGCTCTCGTCTCTGCAATCGCATTCATCATTGCATTGGTCGCTATGGCGTGTGATTTTGCACTGTTTGGAATCATCAAAAACCATGTTAATGGAGATGGAAGTGGAAGTCATGCCTATTTCAGCGTGGGTATCTGGTGTATCTTGGCGGCTATGATTGCAGGATTCTTGGGCGCAGTCGTCGTGTTTGTTACGTGTTTGAGTAAGAGGATGCATAAGAAGAAGACGAGGAGTGCAGTGGGAGAGAAGGGATATGTGGGGGGTGTGAGACCGGCTAAGAGACATTTTTGGCAGAGACGCAGTGGATACTAGGTAATTTCCTGGTCCTACTATTGATGAAAGTGCCCGGGGGTTTGATGTGATGAAGGGAAAATGGAGGAGTGGACATTTAGGAAGCGAATCGACGGACTAGACAAGCCCGAATCTAGTAATGGAAGGAGAGGAGAGGAAGACTTACATAATGACACGACCGCGACGACATTTCTTTTCCTTTATACCATCTGTACTTTTCAAGCGAGAGATACCACAACAAGGTTACTACATATTGGCGCTTTGGTGTAGTCTAGTTTACCCATGTATTTTTCATACCCGCGATACAGATCGGGGTAATAATAAATCTTTTCTATGAATTTGAGTTTGTGTCTACAACGTAACTTGTGATTTTGCTTTTCTCTTCAGCAAATCTCTTCAGAAAATCATTTAATTTCTAATATCTAGCTAGGTCACCGAATTACTCCTCACAATCATCCCATTCATCCTCACCTCACAGAACGAGATACACTATCCCTCATTCCTCATTCATCCCCTATAAAACTACAATCAAAAAGATATATCCCGTAACATCTCACAAACTTTTTCCAAAAAAAGCAAAGTAAATTGATCACTTGCAATGACGGTGTTCACCTATCTGATCTTGTCTTGATATCTAGACAATACAATCCACTGAGTGACTTCTCGGCAAGGGGAAATACGATTCCCATCTATGCGCCAATGATTCAATACCGATATCAATACCAATACCCCTACCGATACTAAATTCAACACATAGATATCCAGTACAAAGGGATGAGAAGAATTCTTTTTCGTTGTATTAGGTAGGTAGGTAGGTAGGTAGGTAGGTAGGTAATATTCGAAATGAATTAATGTTCATTGAAATGTAATTAAAAACTATATAATGAGTAGGTAAGAGTTCTCGAGTCTACTTATTATAAGATTATATTACATGTAAGGCTTTTCCAGCTAAAACCTTTATCTACTATATTGCAGAGTGAAATTCAAAGTTATATTATTAAAATATTCAAGATCAATGAAGATATTCGTAAAAACAGATGATTTATTTTTAAATATTTTTAGAATAGTTTTGTCAAGGGGGATTGAAATTGAAATTCTTGAAATTTTCGATAAAAATCGCTTATTTTGTTGGAGATTTACCTCCTTGATAACCTCACTGTTTATAAGAATTAAAGTATTATATATAACGTAGTTTATTAATATATAATATAGTTTATTAGTGCGTATATTATATTAATACGTGGCCTACTTTAAAAATATACTAAAATCAAGTTTTTCTTAATATTTATGATTTAATGATTAATCATTATTTCTTTTTTTTAAAAAAAGGATATTCAATAATAGTAAAAATTAAATATTCTTATGATATTTTAAAAAAAAGTTAAATTATTACGATTTTTATTACAAAAAGTTGTTTTTATAATAACTATTGATATAATTCGAATTTTCGGTTTATTATTAGAAATTTATAATATTTATATATTTCAATATTATATATTCAATTTTTAGAAAATCCTGTTTATAAATAAAGAAAGTGTATAGTTATATATTGTTAGAACACGTGACTAGGGGCGTGACAATACATGTCACGCTTGACCCTATATACGTACTCCGTATATAAGTAGGATTAGTATACGTATATATACTTAATAAATCTCTTTTCGTATCAAGAGAACAGATAGAATAAAACAACTCTTTTTACTCTTGTACCTTGTATATATACACCTTACTAAGTCTGTTTAATATATATAAATAAATTTTATATATAAAAAGAATAGTATATAACGTGATTTATCATCGAGTGGGTCATATCATCAAGTAGATCATTATTTTTATATACAAAATTCTTCTGTGTATAATCGTGTACTTTCTTTATTTATCAATAGAATTTTCTATTGAACAGACTTAGTAAGGTGTGTATATATAATATATATAGGTAAAAGGATTATTTATTTCTATTTACTCTTTTTATATGAAGAGGGAATTGCTATATTTATATATGTATACTACTCCTACTTACGTACTTTGTGCGTATATAAGGTAAAGTGTAATATGTAATGTCATGTTGTTGGTCACATGTTCCGACATTTTCTAAAAATTAAAATTATAAATTTTAATTATAAAAATAATATAAAATTCTAATAATTTATTGAAAATTCAAATTATTATAATAGTTATTATAAAAATACTTCCTTTGTAATGAAAATCGTGATAAATTTCATTTTTTTTTAAATATAAAAGAAATTTTTATATCAAAACTAGATTTATAAAGAGCTAAATTATTATTAATATTTTATATTAATTTTTTTCTTAAAAAATAATGATTGATTATCAAAATAAAAATATTAAAAAAGCATTAATTTTGGTGTATTTTGAAGTAGCCCACTCGATGATAAACCACGTTATATTAATATAATATATTTACTAATAAACTACATTATATAAAAAAGTTTATTCATTATACCTGAGATTCGATTTGAATAATAAAATTAGTTTAAACTCTTTTATATAATATTGTTAGTACTATAGCGTTATAGTATTATATTATTATATTATAACTTGGAATAATTTATTTTAATTAAATCAATTTTAATTAAAGAAAAAAAAGAAAAAGAGATAATTATATAGTATAAGCTAAGAGCTTTTAGTTAACTTTATTTTTATAGTATTAACTTTAATATTAGGGTTTATATAATACATTGAAATTAAATTCTTTTCAAGACTTTAAAGTTTATATTAATAAATTGTTTTAAATTTAAAGCTTTTTATTAAACAGACTTAATAAAGTATATATATATAATAAGTATAAGTAAAGGGGTTTTTTATTTCTATCTATTCTCTTTATATAAAAAGGGAATTACGATTATATATATGTATATTACTCTTATTTATATACGAAGTATATAAATAAGGTAAAGCGTGACATGTAATGTCACGTCCATAGTCACGTGTTCCAACACTTTTAAAATTCAATAATATAATTATTAATTTAGATAAAAATATTAAAATATAATCTAAAATAAGAAACACTCGCTTAATGAGATTCGATTCAAGTAATCTAATCAATTAAACTTCCTTAACATTATAATATAATATAATAATCAAAACAAAAACTATTTTAATTAAATTGAATAAAAAATAACAAAATAGATAATCTTATAGATCAAAGTAAAGGCTTTTGAAAAATCTATTTTTGAATTATTGATATTCTATTATGAATAAATTGAGTCTTAATAAGCTTATATTTATAATATATTACTAATCTAGATTATATAATATTGATTACATGATTTATTATTATTATTATTATTAATTTGAAAGAAGGTAAATCAACTTCGTCTGTAAGCTCTCAATCTAATTACTATTCAAAATTATATTTTATAATACTTTCTTTAAACTTAAATTTACATCGTATTAATATAAGGAGTTCGAGGGCTCGCAGGCCCCTGGTTTTAATACTTTTATATTCTCTTCCGTATGTTCGTTCTTATTTTATTTATTCTATCGAGTTATAATATTCATACATACATATATACATATATATATAAGAGTTCTAGAACCTTCTCATCGTATAGATTTCGATTTCCCCGCTAAAATGTTACAACGGATTAGTAACAGGCTGTAGAATCACTGACTTATAGGCTATAATGGTATTATAGGCCTCAGTGATTCAGCTGCAGTATACCGGGGGACACTAGGCACCCAAGGAAAGCCTCAGGCATGTATATAGTATTAGTTATAGAATACACTGAATCATAGGACATGGTTCCTAGGACAGTAGGGTCCTAAGAAGAATAAGCAATACAGGACACAGTAAGCAAGAGAGGTCTTGCTAGGATTAGTAAGCTCCCAAGGGATTAGCCCTAGGACAGGAAATAAGACAGGACGACAAGACTCACGGGACTAGTATCACGTGATGGACCATCCCATCAGTCCCACCGATTATTATCAATGGGATCAGTGGGATCCCACTACGCCCACTACTCTCAGTGAGTGGGATCGATGGGATCGCAGAGTGCAAAGGTCTATATAAGGGAAAGGGTTTCTTTACATGTAGAGCTTCGTGCTCAAGAACAATCATTAGTTTCATTACTATAGTTACGAGAATTGCAACCAGTTACAACCTTATTGAATTCCTACTTGAAGTCTAGTCTAAACCACCTCGAGAGATCTCTAGACACTTCCACGTGACCCTAGAGGCAGCTCCCGTAACATAAAACTATTAATTTTTCAGCTTTTAAGACCTTTATTTCTTTACTAAAACTTTATATAAATTGATAAAAAGAATTCAAAATTGATTTAGAATTAAATTGATTATATATATAAAAAGTTAGTTTATCTTAAATATTTTATTTATGAAGTTATAAGCTATTGAAGATAAGAATTATAAATTTTCTAAAAAAATTACTTATTTTATATAGGAAAAGCATTACAAGTTAAAAAATTTCAATTTTTTCAATTTTTTTCAATTTCAAATCTATACAATTTATAAATAAATATGATTAAAAATGAAATAATTGTTTTTTTCAATAAAGAATAACATGGTTTAATATCGAGTGCACCATATCACCAAGTGCACCACAAATTTTACATACAAAATACGTCTGTGCGTAACCGTGCACTTTCTTTATTTAATAATATAATTTTTCAAAATTTGAAATTGTAACATTTAATTATATAAATATTATAAAAATTTAATTATTTATTAAAAATTTGAATTAATATAGTAGTTATTATAGGAATAGTTTTTTTGTAACGAAAATCGTGACAATTTCTACTTTTTATAGAATATAATAGAAATTTTTATATAGAAATTTAATACTTTTATAAAAAATATTTTCTTATTAATAAATCTTTTTTGTTTTTTAAAAAATATTAATTAAGGATTAAAATATGAATATTAGGAAAAGGCTAATTTTGGTGTATTTTGAAGTAGTGCATTCGGTGATATGGTGCACTCGGTGTTAAACCACGTTAGTATTACTCATTTATTTAAAAGATTTTTTAAATTGAAAAAGTTATTAACTTTTTTATTAACTTTTTTAATTTGTATAGAAAAACATCATTTTTATAGGGATTTTGTTATAAAACTTATAGAGTATAATAAGTAAGTTCGATAACTCTTATATACATACATACTAAACACAAATACAAATATAAATATGAGTATAAAGTCCCGAGGTATACATTACATCTCAATTCATCCCACTTCATTCAATTCAACAAATTACCACCCCTAAAAAGAACAAACGCCTATCCATCCTTTCCAAATCGTAACTTCGTAATCTTACATTAAAACTGTGGGTTTGGTGATATTTATGTTTGTATTTAAACATGGATGATTAGGATATAGAATTGGAGGTCGGTATGGGGGATGGGGTGTTAACCACGACCGCAGTAAAGTTTTGCGGGAATGATTTTTCCGGGTTCTAAAGGGGTGTGTTAGTATGTATGGATGGTTGGATGGATGGTTGGATTTGAAGGGGGGAATAGGTAAAGGAGGGAAGACGAACGAGGGGGAACAGGAGGAGAGAGATCGGAAATAGGGAGAAGGAAAAAGGGACTAACCATCAGCCGAGAAACCAGCATGTCTAAATCTTTCACCCATTCCCACTATCACACGCAAACGAATTAGTCAAGAATCCAGCATAATCACGAAACCACGAGAGAGGAAAAAATCCAAAAAAAACTCACAATCCCCCCACTGAATTCCCCCCCTCCCAAAATCCTCAAGCTCACTCGTACTAGCACAACAAGCCCTAATACTCCCATACATCTGCGGAATAAATCCCTCTCTTCTATATGTAAAAGCCCACCAACAAATTACCGTCTGACCAATCATCAACAGCGTACTCAGAAAAATCGGATAGGCTGCGTACGTGACGAAATAAACCGAGTGTTCGACTCCGTATGTCGGATCGGTATAGATAGATTCGACGGTGGAGATGGATTCGCCGAGGAGCCAATGCATGGCCGAAGCGAAGATCATGAGTGGAATGAGTATTTTGGAGGGGAGTTGCAGGAAGTAGGATTGGGAGAAGGGGGTTCCGGAAACGATGGTTGCGCGCAGCTTTTGACGTTGGGTTTCGAAAGTGCCCCATTCGTGTTCCATGGATATGAGGGTAATGTTGTAGATGAGGAGGAGATAGAGGAGACTGAAGAGAAATTGGGCGCCGTTGGAGATAGCGAAGGCGATTAGTTCGCTGCTGATTTTGTCCGGTGGGAGGGATGCTAATGTGGCGCTGGATGAGAAGCCACCCCAGGTACCGAAGTTTTGTTTGAGGGTTTGAGAGAGGGGGATGTCGCACTCGCTGTAGGACTCACGGTTGAAAGCGGGATTGTGACAGTAATGGTTGTAGTCTGATGTCGTGCTGACCATGAGGGTAATGAGCATGATGGAGACGCCAACCATTGCGAAGGAGCAAAACATTAGAATTATCATTTGAGTTATGGCGGTAGAGCCGAGATTGGAGAGAAGTGAGCGTTTGTATTTGATTGCTATGGTTGGATGTGGTAAATCTAAATGTATTAGATTCAAAACTATAAAGACTAAATTATTAGGACTCACCAGCAGCTTTATCAGTCTCATTAAACTTCTTGCATTTCTGTGGAAAGACGAGTTCAGTATGATGGAGAAGATAATGGCAAGATCACATTACCTGGCAGTGACCTATATCATCACCAGTAGTTGAGGGAATCGGATCTTTGCAATGTTTATGGCATTGATGTGACACCTTGTGTCGATAACCATCTCCAGAATTGAGTAAACATTCATTATGAACCTTCAAATCTGGATTGATGACAGATGCAACTATCACATCTCCATATGTCAAACAATGATTCTTAACCCTATGTCTCGCTCGATAATTCAAACCGATCATATATATAGCTTTGATTAGAAGACACCCAAAAAGTGCTGATAATTGTCAGAATTTGAAATCTAGAAATTTAGGACAAAAGTGATTACATACTGAAACAAGCTTGCATTCGAACATTTAGCCGACATTTCTTTGGTTGTTCATCTTCCAATACGCAATAAACACCTGATCGCAAGGCACAGTTCCCTTTAGAATACTGGCCCGACCAAGTATACGAGCCAGTGTAATTAACCTCTGTCAGAGCTTCATCGACAGTCGCTGTTCTTCTATATTCTGTACAATTTTGGTTGTAGGTAACAGAAACGGATTTGAAAGAAGCTACAAGTTATTTGTGAGCGCTGCACGTGAGTCTATGAGCAGAATTGAGGGTGCTTACTCGAATTTCCAAGAATATCAGTATTGTATTGGTCACTTAATTGAGATATATTGTTCGGCAGAACATATAGCCCGGATCTAAAAGCAGTCCACTATATACAAGCTTTGTTAGTCTGGCAGATGAAATCTGGAGAAGTTCTGCTGCGGATTTATTTTCTGGGCGTTAATGGTTAGAATGAACAGACTGGATGGGGGATTTCAATATCCGAATTGAATATTGAAATCAACTCAATCATGAATGATTTGAATATTTCGATTGATTCCCATATTAAGAGAATTCTTCTTGTAGGATCACAATCCAGACCATTGAAACCCTAAGTCTCTATATTGCAAACCTCTCCAAAAAAGCTCAAAAGAATGGAGATTGACTTACGCATGCAGAATCATACGAGTCTAAATGGTATGCCGGGCTGTAATAGTACGCTTGATGGGGACCCAGGGAGAAAGTTTGATTGAATGAATACGTAACATTTGTTGGCATCTCAACATAAAACGAAGGTCCGATGACCGAATTTGCGAGGAAATGAACTGGCTGTAAAATAGTCAATAAAGTACCCCTTTATCAAAGCTCGCTTGAAACGTACAATTGAAGTGCAAATAAGTAATAACCATGATCCCCAAGCCTTCAATTTTCCTGATCTTTTAACATTGATATTCCAGGGTGAGTTTGTACCGCATTTTGCATCACCCTTTTTCGAGAGAATGAATGGAATCTCCTCAACTAGCGGGGCAGTTACTAACTGCTGATAGGTATTCGAACAACCCAAAATCATGGTCGCTGCAATGTTGATAAAAAGATGAACAGCCTACACAAGTCATAAATTAGCAAGCTTCCCAAGCTTTTCTACGTAACAATCCTACTCATAATATTCCTACTCTCCATACTCTCACAGCTTTCCCCATCCTTTCCTCCTACACTCGTACTCTGTTTATTCAACCGAGAATTAAATGCAGGTAAGTATGCAACCATTATGATGAACATAATAATAGCACAAAGAAGTGTAAACCCCGCCATTGATCTCAAACTTCGATCCACCAACATTTGTTGTTTCCACCACCCATCTTTCCCCTGCGCAAACTGTCCATCAAATGAAGATTGAGAGCGTGGTTTCGTAAAAGCTGTCGATTTGCTCCATATTCTCTTCATATTCGAAGTCACGCCAGAACCAATTCGCAGACGTGCTTCACTCGGAGAGGGATCATCTCCAAGACTATCTTGACCAACATCTTTCAAGGCTTGATAGTCGTGTGCGGAGGGAAAAGATGGACTGTAACTAGAGGCATAACTTCCTCTACCATCCAGTAAACGTCGAGTTGAGATCCCATCGTCGAATAGTGAAAAGGGAGTTGTAGGTTCGAGGACTGGTTCTGGTAGGTCTGGTCTTTCGGATAGATCTGCTGATGGGGATATATATTCTGTACAGTTTTGCGAAGAATGATATCTGGGTGGTGAATCATTAACATCAGGGCTGTTACAAGGCCAATTGAAGTGTTAGCAAAGAAATATCCAATCTAATGTTCATCTGATAACAATTTGTTCCCCTCAGTCAATGCGCCAAAAGCTAAAACTAAGAAGAAATTTAAGCTTCTCTTACCCATACTCTAGCACGGTTATATCCCTATGATCCTGATCCCAATCATCAAACAATCTCGAAAACCTCGCTGCCATTTCGAGAGATGTGTAGCTCTAGAACTGCCAATTCGCGTGCGAATTTCACTCACACTTCTAGATTTTTATCAGCAATATCAAAATTGCAGTGTAACTCTACGAGCGCGATAAGGCTGAAGGCTGAGAATGGTGTACTCCATGATGAAACAGACTTCTTAATTTCGCAGACTTAAAAAAAACTTCCTGGTCGAAAAGAAGTACACGGTAGCTGGGCATGAGAATATTTCGAATCCTTCCATCGCTCTCTCAATTTTGTCCACACAAAATTCCACTCTTGCTGGTTACAAATCGAGGGCCAGCGATCTTTCCTGAGCTATTGTTGGAAATTTGCATCTGCAGATACCATGCCAAGGGCCCAAAACACGTTATGGCGAGGGTGATGTGCGGCGTAGCTCCACCCTGAAACTAGGACCCCCGTCAGATATTCCCGATGGTTGGATTGTCATTTTCTCTCCATTGGTTCAATTGGGAAATTGATTGACGGTGAGGAATATCGCAACTGTACGATGTAGGTTCGAAGCACAGTATTTGTACATTCAAGAACTATCTGTTGGTATACTGTTATCGTTCTTCATTTTCCGCTAGCTATGGCGACATTCGAGATACTATTCTCTAAACGACTCCAAGAAAGTCGCGTATAAATCGTCTACTGTGCAGTGTGCAGTTTATTTCTGATTGATAGTTCGATAAAAGTTCCATAAGCTTGAGATTTGAAAGCTCAAGTGTGCTGCCCTGCTTGTCATTTACATACCGGTAGCTTGTAGTTACGGGCTATATCAAGGAACACCCCCTACGGAGTATATATCACCTTGTAGATTCTTTTACCAATCCCACCCCTCTGTCATCAATCCCCCTGTTGGAAACCCCAGCAACCCTACGTAAAATCATTCTTGGTATCAAGCCAATGAATTACGATTTGGATGGAGATCGTTGTAGGCAGACGAGTACACTGGTCCAAGGGTTCTTCCGGTAGTCTACAGAGTGGTGTGCCGTTGTCGTCATGGGGGTTTGAGTTTGAGAGGATTCGAAAATAGGAATTTTGTGTTGTGCTTATTTTGATTTGCTTGGTTGTCAAGATTTTGTGTATGTACAGCTGCCAAGATTTATTGGAAATCTTGGTGGTTGGGGTGGCTTAGGGGCTTTATCGCTTGGCTTCACTTTGGTGTTATGCTTCGTAAGGGCCTGGTATGACACTTATAGAGTACACCCTACTACGAGTATATGAGGCTTATCTCACATGGCAAATTCTCTGTAATAGATGGCGAGAAAAAGATTGTTGAAGTCTACATTTCTTGTAAAATCTATAATATGACACTACTATCTTACACACATATAGAAATATACAGAAGATCACGGAAATGGACCTTGAAATCCTTCAACCCATATCCAGATCAATACATGTATATCAATTGAGATGAAATTGTTCAATGACAGGTATCACGCACTTAAGAAAAGAGACCTTTGG
This sequence comes from Botrytis porri, assembly GCF_014898465.1. Taxonomy (NCBI): domain Eukaryota; kingdom Fungi; phylum Ascomycota; class Leotiomycetes; order Helotiales; family Sclerotiniaceae; genus Botrytis; species Botrytis porri. The sequence continues at coordinate 92,280 of NW_024066102.1, read as the reverse complement.
CCTATTGACCTATGGGCTGATCAATCAATCATCTATATGATATGAAACACCGACCTACTCTGTAACCCACACAGAAGACGTGACCTCTTACTATTGCATTTCTTCCACTCTTAATCATGAAAATACGGAATCTGCAGCCTTGAACTCTGGCCTTTTGCAGCGGCTAGCTCTCCCTCTACAATATCAATTGCACACTGCGTATCCCATAATCCCTCTCTTCCAGGCGCCTGTGCTAAGATCCCAATTGCTCTTCTTTTATGTTGAATATCAGCACTACGAACCGCTGTATAGACCAGTGGAACAATCAATCCAGTATCGATCATGAACCTTGGCATGGATTGCGATTTCCAATAAGCTTTGTCTTCTAGGACCAGCGCCTCGGATAAATCGAGCATTTCTTCAAACTTGGAACTGGGTGTATGCGATTCTGCGGCATTCATAGAAAATAGGAGATGGTGGGCTCTGAGTAATGATACGCCGCGGATGCGGATTGGTTTTGTCGAGGCAACGGCTGTAGTTCCTTGATTGCTTGAAGTTCTTTCGATAAATGCGTTTAGACGATTTGACCAGTTCTCTAACGCCATGTAGTGGCTTCGTACCATGGGGCCAAATTCACTCGTGACTATTTCTTCGGTAACGTAGTTCCAATTTGTGTGACGCGCATGCAATATGTCTGCACCGAGAGTTCGTAATGAGTAGCGAGCTTCTTCAAGTGATTGGAAAGGTGTGAATTGGGAAGTTGAGCAACCGGCTCTTTTCATCGCTGCCCAGAATGCCCCTCTATCTACTCCAGCTTTGGGATTGATGAATGCGGCTATTTGTCCTCCTAGTACCAACAATAATGGGGAATAGTCCCGTGCGCATTGCGCTGCAGTGGAGGAAGGGGCATTTGTGGCATGTATATCGTCGAGGATCTTGAGTCCTGATTTGAGATGAACCAGTGCTACGGCTTGATCGCCTACGAGACAATCGAAACAGATGAACAAAATGCATGAAATCAATGTCATGTCTAGTGAGTGAGGCTCGCGGACTATTGATTGACGCAAAATTTGGATAGCTTTTGTGTACTGACGGAAAGCAAACGCTTGTGCCAGTGTTGGCTTCTCAGCTTTGTTCTGAGGTTCCTGATAGGTTTCGGTATAATTTTTGTGGATGGCACCTAATGCGAGAATACCGTGACGGATTGACGGCTCGATGGTAGCAGCTTGAAAAATCCTCCTTTCCCAGAACTCAGTAGAGAAGTCTCCGGCAAACTCGGCTACTGTATACGTACGAAAGAAATCCAACACAATCGATTCTAAAGGATCTTCGAGCGTATTAGACTGCACACTTGTCGGTATGGAAGGTTTTCTCTTTGTGACATTTCGCCTTTTCAAGTCTGTGATAATCTCATATCCATCACAATGCCGTCCAGTGGAAGTACACCTCTTACAAAATGGTTTCTCCTCTCCACATTTGACTCGACGAATCCTGTTATGAATGTGAGTGGAATTCTCAATGAAGCTCCATATTAAGTTCACTCACTTGCAAGTCCTGCAACCCGTTCGAACAGGAGTTCCGCATATTCTATATCGATGCGGTGATTTTGCTTTAGCCTCCTTCGACGATGTTGCCGTCACAGGCCCTGATGATGAGGAGTAATCGGACATAGAAGCTTGATTAGGGTGAATTATTGTAGAAGATGAGTTTATCCGCGCTTGGCAAAAAGGGAGGATCTCCGAATGAAGGTGTAATGTTCATAGGATAGAACCTTACGTTTTCAAAGAATATAGAGCGACCACAACTTGTGGTAGGTATGAACAATTTTGCAGCGACCGGATTGCTGAGGTTATTGTATATCTGTTGCCATTCTTGTTAATTCGTCACTTTGAATACCTAGATAGGCTTCCAAGGTTGTGCAGGTAATGCTGACCACCATATAATACTTGGGCTTCTTCGCCCCCCCATGCTATGAGTAGTCAAAGAAAACTGTCAATCTTGCCATCAGGTTGTCAGAATAAAGCTACACAGGCGCAATTAAGCATATATAATGCTACTTCGATCAACATACCTAGTTACCACGCTTCGAATCTACTCACCTGATGGAAAGCTTAATTGCGGCCATGGCTTACCGATTTTAGTAATGTAAGACGGCTCAATTATTCATTCTTCAACGTGATCCGATGTCTTTGTAACCTGTTGTCAAACATCACCCGTTTTTGAAGACTCGTGAGTGGTGGATCTGATATAGCGCATGCATACCGTAATAATGCCAATTCCTCTTTTGCCCTCGTAGACCGAACAGCCCAATCATAGTAGAGAAATTGATTTTTGTAACCACCGAGAACAATCCTATTCTGTCGCTATGTCGCAGCCCTATAGGAAATGTGAAAGGTCTCCGCCGGCAGTCTCATCCTTCTTCGTGAGAGTTCCACCAGCAACTCATGTGAATTCTGGCTTTCAATGTGACCTTCCTCATGATTTAGAGCCTCCTTTTGACCGATAGCATGGTACATTTGATGGATGCCTCCGTAATGTTACGACGTGAATCGGGTACCAATCTCACTATTCTACCATTCCAAAATATTAATCTCATCTGCATATTTCCAAATTCCAATCAAGTGCCGACACTTGTTGGTCTCATACTAATAATTGCAGGCCTAGAACAGCAAAATGGAGCGCTCTCGGCACGCCTCCCGCTCTTGCCCGTGACATCAATCAAGGATCCCAACTACTCGTTGCAACTTGCAAGGTAGATCTTGATCGATGAAGCTTGCTGTTTGTTGATGCTTGACAGAAATCGCATCCTTCGCCTGCAGGTAAGATACCAGAATTAGTAATTCGTATTTGCGGCAATTCAATTTAGCCCAGTGAGCCAGGACAAGGTACCTAAGTATTGCCATGGGAAAAATTAAGGTTTTACTCAAAACAAGCATTCCGGAACGATTTTACCGAGGCCGATTTGGTCGATATAGTCAAAACCCCAAAAATAGATTTCTATCTAATGAAAAAGTGTATTTAATATTTAGAAGTATATGAATAAGAATCAATATCATTTATTACTATATTACTTTCATAATTCAATACTCTTTCTTCTTTTTAGACTTTATAAATACTAATATATTATTTCTTATAAATATTCAACTTTCTTTATTTTTTTCTTATTCATTTTATATGATTTCATTTATATAATTATAATAATTCAATTTTAAATTATATTAATTTAATATAAAGAAACAATTTGTAAATCATATAATAATAAATATAATATTCATAATATTAGATAATTTTTTTAAGTTTAAAATTAACTATAATAATTTTATATTTAAAAACGAAATTATTTTATATTTTATTTTATTATTTAATAATTAAAAATTAAAGAAAGCTTTTAAAATTAATAATTGTAATATATTTATATAATATATTGAAAATATATATTTATTATTTAAACTTTATAAAAAGTTTTTATTAAAAGAATAATATAAATAAGATTAATATTAATTTAATATTCTAAAATATAACATGAAATTAAACTATATTCAAGAATATAATAAAAGATTATTATATATTTATTTTTAAAGAAAAGAAAGTTTATTTTATAATATAATTTTTTTTAAATTATAAAATATATTTATATTAATATTTTCTATTTATTTTAAAAATGTATTATTTAATATACTGTAAATTATAAATTATAAATATATTTATAAATATATAAAATAATTTCAATCTATTCATAAAAAATGTTAAATTTCTAAATTAAATTATATTAAATTAATTAATAAATTAGTTTTTATTAAAATCGAAATTTATATATATATTAATATATATTCCTAATCTATTATATAAATATATATAAGAATATTTAATAAATATTCAAAATCAATTATATATTAATATCTAATATAATACTTTAAAAATAATATAATATTAAGATTGTTTAAAGTAAATAATAAAATAAAGTTCTTTTTTATATTTAAAACTTGTTTTATATTTTTTTTATAAAGTTATTAGAAATATATAAGAAATTAAAGATTATTTTTAATTTAGAAAAAGTATTAGAAATTAATATATTAAGAATTAATAATAAAAGCTTTAAAAATGATTATTACTATATTAATGAGAAATGTATTTCCTTATTTCTTGTTTTATTTTATAAAAATAATTTAAAAAAATTCTTCATTTATTTTATTTTATTTAATTTTTTTTCCTCTTTTATAATTAATTACTAATATTTTCAATATTATTTTGAAAATTTAATAAAGAATAAATAATTTTATAAAAATAAATACAAAAATCAGATTATAATTCTTATTATTTATGTTAAATAAACAAAAGAAAAAGTAAATGAATATATAAATCTTTAAAGTCATTATATAATTTTAAAGAATAAAATATAATATTATAATCATATTAATAAGCTTTTTATATTATATTAATATTGAATCTTATATTAAATCTTTTTCTTTAAAAACCCACCTCAAACGATTTGTATATATAAAATAATATTTTAACTAATAAATTATTAATAAATATTGTATAGGAAATATTATATGAATTGAAAAAAAAATCAATATATTAATTTCTATTAACTTTTAATAATTCAAAGAATATAAACTTTAATGAATTATATAAATATTTTAAATTTAATATATGAAAGATTAATAGAAAGAAAAAAAGAATTATTAATTATAATAAGATTAAATGTTATTTTATTATATTAATTACATAATTTAATATTATTAACTTTTTTTTAAATCAAGTATAAGATTTTTAATTAGAAAGTAAATAAATTTAATTATTTGTTTATTATAAGATTATATATATTAAGGTGATTATATAAACTTTATATAATTAATGAAAAGTAAGGTTTATTATTAAAATAAGTATTATAATTTGATAATATTATTATCGCTATTATATTATTCGAAAAATTAAAGATATATTATATGTAGTTTTTATAATAATATGTAATAAAATCGTGCTTTATATAATATAAACATTTTTTCCAAGTTTTTTATAACCACACTATAAAAAATTTAGAATTTTTTTGTTTCAAACAGAAATCTTTTTTTAGGGTTTTTTCCATATCGACCAAATCGGCCTCGGTAGATTTTCATACTCGGGTAACATTCCACCGTAAAAGAGGTTGTTGATTGAAGGTTTACGATGCCGCGGGTAGCAATAGGTCAAAAGCATCCATGTTCCCATGGAGAAGTTCATTTCTTGAGATATGCAGTGGAACATAAGCTGCTTTTGATCTTTCCTTATGAATACGCACGAGGGGAAAGCTTAGATGAGCTTTCCGTTTCGTGGGAATAGATATTGCATTTATTTTTTCTTATTCTTTTGCATGGCCGCACTACTAAAAATTATACTACACAGTCTTATTCTGTAAAAATTCGCCCTACGCCGAAGGCTACGCAGTCTCATAAACATGAAATGCATTCCAAAGTTATGCAATTTAGCATCCATAAGATAAGTTGCGCGGTGGTCACACGATCTCTTTCCTATCTGATCATCCTCGTTACATCCTATTCTCGCCTCAACTATTTGTGAAGCACTCTGTCATGATATCCCACACTCTCCAATGCGTCATCACCATATCGATTGTGGTAAGCGACATCGATTTCCTCTTCGAAAGCTCCTCCCCGACTGGGTTCATGCCCTTTGATCTGACTGTTTTTACCACTCATATCCTTCAACATGGCCGCATGTTTATCATCCTCAGGCAAAACATAAACACCTCTTTCTGTGGTCTTCCTGTGTGTCCAAATGTCCAAGGCTAGTGCCGCCAATGTAGACAAAGTGCCAACCAAAGTAAATGTCCAGAGAGCCTTGTATTCCCTACAAACGCTGATTGCTACACCACTTCTCCAAGTCTGCAAATCGCAACTCTTCTTCAACGTATTGCTGAGATTCCAACTCAACAACGCAAAACCCAACATCCAAAAAATTGACGCCGCACCATTAAGCAAACAATTGAACTTTGGCGACAAATATGTAAAATTATAGAGGATAATCGTAAGAACTAGGACAGCGATCGTCACGAGCGATATCGAAAAGAGCACAATAAAAGTCCATGGGACTGGAATTCGCTCAGCTCCTAGACACTTGTCAGCACACATTCTTCTCTCACACCGATTCTCAAGGCGATGCATATATACATTTGTACATACGCAAATAATACATAAAGTATGCCATAATACCTCCCACAATCGTCGCCGAAATCAATTGTGCAAAATGTAATCCATGAAATGCGATGCGGGGATAGTGGGATGGTGCGACTTTCGCGCCTCTTCGACGAGCGTTGGTGTTCATATTGAACGATGGTTTTTTCGAATGCTCAAACAAATGTTTGAAAGCTTAGAAGACTTAGAAGAAATGAAGAGAGTTTGTTAACAGAATAGCAGAAGGAAAAGGAAACGAAAAAATGTTTTCACCCCCAACTAAACCCAGCGCATACGAAACTTTACGCATAGCCGCTCCCACGAAACATAGTGCTTACCATTCACTCACTAGGAAATTTCAAAGGCTCGAATCAGCCTACAACGAATCTAAATCGTCACACTCAGCCCCGAGGTACTGTCGTGGCACAGAATCCCACTCCTAAGCTTTTGAATAATGTTGCCCGTTACTATCCAATGCATAAAATACCGTCTGCTTCTATTATATCTCCTGGATGTGACTTCGTATATGTACCTTTGAAGGACGTTCTTTGAAGGATTCACACGGGAGTATTGACACGCGTATAGTGAATCTGAGACCACAAGATAATTCTACTGAAACACTTTGTAGTTGTAATAAGCTCTATGGTCGTAGAATCTCTGATTAATTCCGCATCTGTGAGTGGATGTTCATTGTTGAGGTTTGAATTAGTGCTTCCAGGGCTAGCTTTTTAGCGCTTGGTGGCTAGAAATTAAGCTTGGTGCTAGCAAAAGTTGCCGCCGATAAACAATTTGAACGACATGTCCTTTGCTTTCTCTTACAGTGTACATACCTCACGTGTTATACAGCAGATCAGTTCACGTATCCTAATTATCACTCGAACTCAGAATATTCATGTTGAGACAATTACAGTGTTTATAATTGGTTTGATGCTTTACCCAAAAGACACCGAAGGTTAAGGTGTAGTGAAAACCTAAACAGGTATGTACACGATCCAATTGCAAACCACACCAGGAGTGCAAAAGATCAAGAGCTACCCCGGATTCCGACAGCGGCCCAAGTTATAAATAGCACTGAACCTCACTGGCATTTGAGTCAACAGCGGGCAATCGCGAGCTCTCTAGTAGTCGCTATCTGTCTGAGCAGTCACTAACACTCTCAGTGCTGGAGGCAATTCAAAAAAAGCTGCCTCCTTGTTATCATCCTCGTTTTCTTTTCTTGGTAACAGGCTCGGGTTTCTCTAAAACAGCCTCCGCTTTCGTTTTCCCTTCGGTAGGCTTCAGCTTCTTGGCACCAGGCTTTGGTTTCTTTACAACGGGCTTTCCTTTACCTTTCCTTTCAACCGGCTTTGATTTCTTTACAGCAAGCTTCGCTGTTGATGAGAATTCATTTGCATATCGCTCCTTAAGTAGTTCTTGGAATCTCCCGAATGTAAAGATTTCATCAGTTTCGCGATCAACCACGAGCATGAAATCCTAGAGAATTAGTATCAATCGCTTGCTTGGGCAAGTCCAGGGTCAACAGGGCAGGAAGAGCTAACCTGTGTCTTCAATAACTCCCGCTTTTGTTTGTTCGATTTCTCTCTCTCTGCTTTCTCGACTCTGATAGACTCTTCCTGCTCTTTCTTGAAATTTTCCTCATGTTTTCTTTGCTCTTCAGTAGCTGCTTCCACAATTTGTTTTTTCCAACCTTGTTCAGAGTTTCGCTGTTTGTCAATATTCTTCTGGAGCCGACAATGAGTCCACTTTCCGTTACGATCTAAGATATAGGTGACGATCGTTGCATTGGGCCAACCATGGTTACCTGCAGACTGTGAGTAGACGGATCTATGTGGTCGAGCTCATATAGTGGTGTTATATAGCCTACCTCCTTTCAATTTCCATAACAATTCGCTCAATAGTTGAGCTTGGCTCACAACCACAACCTCCAACACTTTTTGAGCCGCCTGTACAGACAAATCTTTCCCACTCAACCATTTCATAACGAAATCAGCATCCTTGGACTTCGATCTAGGATCTGCTACCTCACTGACCCAAGGACCACTGATATCATTTTCCTGATTTTCCTCTCGCAAATTCCAGGGTGCTTGGCCATTCCGACCGGCAAGAGCAGGCATGATTTGGATCCTGGTACCCCTATTCGTCGCCTCGAGGAGACCTTTTCGAGCAGTTTCTAAGCAACGCTTCATAGGCGAACAGAAAATATGAGTGATATAGCCTGCATGCTTTCGCATACTTTCGTAAAGCTCGTCACATTGGCGTTCTCCTTTAGAAGATAAGCCAGAGTCGAGTCCACCTTCCAAGTGATTTGACTACACTAAAGTTAGCCAAAAGACCTTGAAAGGAAACGACATGTGGGAATAGTACCGAAGCATGGCGTATTAGATGAACGATAATAGAGGGAGGCCTATCTGAAGGTGATTCAACCATCATGATGTTACGGAAAGGCGATGTGGAGTTTCGCAAATTCAAAATGTGTACCTGAAAATCTCAAGGAGCTCGAGCCTTCTGTGCTGGTAGCTCATGTACTTGTAAGAGTCGCCCCGGAGCGGGGACGATATGTAGCAATCTTACATTGCATATTTCCTTCACTTTCTGCATCCTTTGGAAGAATAGGCAGCTACTTGGGAATCTTCGAGTGGCATTTGAGAATATGCAAGACCTTACACAACACGCCGAAGTTCGAGGCTCAGTTGATTGAGACGATGCATACTTGTGCACGAAAGTAAAGAATCTTTAAGGTACTCATATGGGCATTATGAGAAACTTCCTCGCATTCTTCGGTTCATTGTGTTTCTAGATTACCTTCCAATGGCGGGCCCAACATCTTCTTCCTCGTTACGGGACAGAGAAACCAAGAACTGAATACCTTCTGTTCAAAGAATTCAAGAGAACGTATTGATCGCAATGTCATAGTCTTGATGGTTTTTATCTATATTTATCTCAGATCAAATCCGGAAGAGATGTGCTACGTTTACGCATAAATGTGACTATATAGAGTCCCAAGAATGACCGAGTAGGAGCTGTGAATTCTCCCTAGTGATATATATGATATTCAAAACTACAGAAACATTACACGCTGAGATTTGCCTGCAAAAATCTGAAAATCTTCGAAGTCGCATTCTAAATTTCTATGGCATGAATAAAACAATTCGTGCTCTTCATGTGTAATACCAGCTAGTCGTATATCACAGTTAAGTTTTCGGGAATCTACCAGGCTCTTGGATACAAGAATCGAAGGAATCGTCGCAAATTTTAACAACGATGTGGTGGGGGTGCTTGATAATTCCATACTAGGACTATACATTGCTTTCTCCAGTAACTAGGGACCGAACATCCACTAGGCCAGATTGCTATACTAAAAGATGAGCCTTCGAAATATCGAAAAGAATTCAACACTGAAAATGAATCCAATATCTCACGCGAGTTCAATCTTTCGAGAGAATCAAGAATGGTGAAGAGTGCTGATGCTCCGAATGAATCAAACTGATATCTCCCAGAATCTCGGACTGCATTCCTGGCATTTTGAAACGTTGAATATGATTGAATACCAACAATAGCGATATCAAAATCAACATAGCCTTGGAAATTCTCTTCGTGTCAGGATTCTCGATGGAGAGGATATGAACGGCAGTTAGGAGAGATTTCCATAAAGCAATATGCATTCAAGCTTAACATATGCCCCAGTAGCATGGGCCTTTTTTATTGCCTGGATAAACTTCTCTTCTGTCGTATTTCGATTCCAAACCCCAAGAATCAATATATATCTGATATTCTGACCACCTGACTCCCGGAACTGTTGATACCCTCAAGGCATGTATACAAAAATTCCAGATGTCCCAATATTGAATGGCGAGCTGTCTAATATAAGATCATACTGAGGCTGCGCAACATTGCTCGGTACCCGTCGCAGTCTCTACGAGCTCCGTGGATTGTCTGCAGATAGGTGGATCATCTGTAGACAAGTGGGTATTTGTAGATAATCTGCAGATAGGTGGATCATCTGTAGACAAGTGGGTATTTGTAGATAATCTGCAGATGACCCATAAACCCGGCGGAAGATTTGTAGATTATCTCATGCTTGAACGGTACTGAACTACGGCGCTAAAATCTACATTATAGTTAGAAAATTGGCGCAGGAATCTCAACTGCATACCCGTTCTCTCTTCTCGAGACCACGTTGTCGACTAAGTCCAATGATTAAGAAACACACTGAGCAAAAGACATTGCACTAACTCCTCTAATTCGATAGCACTTTGATCCTATTCCCAGAAAAGTACCATTCTATTAATGAATTCCGGGAGAGAAAAAAAGATTAAAAAAAACGAACATTGAAGCACATCGAGAACCTCTAAACAGGATACCCAGCTCTTCTTGACAGCTGAGGGGGTTTCCATCACGGCTACCAACACCAGAGTCCCAGGCCCTCACAGATGAACAAGGACGCCTTTCACTAATACCTGCAACTCCTAAGTCAAGTCCCTCGAATGCTCTCTATGATTAGGGGAATTCCAATCCAACAGCTTCAATTCGAGGTGCTTTTCCGATCCAGTTCCATCATCGAATACGTTTGTGATACTACAAGTACTTGATAGCTCAACAATACTGGCAATAATGATTGCAAGAATATGAGCAACTGTTTCTAACTGTATACTAGCGGCCCAGATTCTCTAAATAGTCTGACGCCCACGACATGAAAACGGTACTATATCCCGACCATTCCAACAGTGGCTTCTTCGGCTATAACTTATTGTGATGATTCGGGAAGTACTAGATACCTATGTATCGATGGAATACTGTTGGATAAACTTCGGGACTGTTCGGGTGAATAGGAGTATTCTTGATTTTATGGCGGCGCCAAACGGCGCTCGTTGTGTTTGACCTTTTCTTCCTCGATATTGTTTTCTATCCACAAAACCACTTGGATACATGGATTAGATGTTATTGCAAGATTGTAATTCTAAGTATCGAAGGCATAAATTCAGCCTTGCTAAGACCAACTCTGAATTCGGATGATGACTGCGAAAACCACGAAAAAGACATGGAATCGAATCATCAATAGATTTATACTTCTTTATTTGACAATAGTTGGCATAATTACGTTGTTGATGATAATAACTCGCCCGTTGAAATAAATCAAGAATATCAATCACTGGAACATAGCATACCCATGTACCCGAGAAGAAATCATGTGTCAGCGGCTGAAACTACCAGCATTGGATGATGTGAAGAAGCCAATACGTTAACCACAATTTATAATGTGACGTCATAGCAATTTCAAGGGTCTAGAACATACAAGAACATTCAAGGTCTCACGAATCGACCTCAATTGAACATCTGAAGACACAACAAACATACACACACGAAACAAATCATAATTATCATAATAATAATGTCATCCACAACTGGTTCCTACAAATCCAGCAAAATCCACGAGCGAGCACCCTCTCGTACCGCTCTCACAATCTCGACTATCGCTCCTCCGAATGGAAATTATTCTCACAGCAATACGATTCCATCCAACAGATCTACAGTCTATCTTTGTGGCTTGATGGGGGATTTACCTGGCGATGGACGTATAATTTCCGGGGGAGTAGCGGCGCAAACTACGCAGATTATGAGAAATTTGAAAGCTATTTTGGAAGCTAGCAGAAGTGGACTGGATAAGGTGGTACAGAGACGTGTATTTTTGGTTGACATGGGAGATTTGAAGTGAGTTCTGATTCTGAATTCTGATTGTTGTCGTCGTATGAGGACCAATTGAAGAGTTGGAGAGGGTAGGGAACTTTCTTCTAACTTGCTTAATTTAGAACAGTAGAGAGAATCTGGGGTGAATGGGTCAAGGAGCCATTTCCAGTGAGCACTTGTGTGCAGATTGTGAGGTTGGCGAAAGAAGCCGCAAAAGTGGAGATTGAAGTTGTCGCGGAAACAAATTAAAATCAAAGATTAATTGAAAAGACTCTGTTGTCACCGGACATACTCGAATTGGTGATTTGGAATGCCTGACTGACATTTGCTTCCTCCAATCTATATCCATTGTCACCAAACTTCCAACATAAGCTGCTACTAAGCTTCCTTCTGTTGGTGTGGTGAACTTCCACATGTAAAAATATTTGCAGAACGTCGAAGATCAGATCAAATTTGGACCCCGCAGTAGTCGTGTCACGATATTTCATATTTGATCCTCGGTGATGGTGTGACTATGGAATATATAGAATTATAACCCTTTGGGTCCCAAACCGCAAGCATAGCAATGGAGACCGACAACCTTGTCGGCCCCAGATTTTCGAGAGTCGAGGATGTAGATGGACAACAAAAAGTCCTTGGTTCCTGACTCCAATCGAAACAATCAAATCGCTCAAAGTGACGAGTGCACTTTAAACTCTGATTAGTTTCGGCATTGAAAGCCTCCATCCAGTCTGTTCATCCAATTTACGAGACAATCTGTTAATACCGACAATACTCAGCGGTTTCAAACTCCGATCTCTTTTCCACTGATCCCCCATCCTCGTACAGATATTTCCGATCAAAAACAGTTGATATTGCGGATGTGTTGGTAAAGAATGGGATTCAGGAGTCAGGACATGCTATAGTCAGGTAGTAATAGCACGGCTGGATGTTAAATATACACCGAATGCAATGTGAAACATTCCTTGGTATTCCAACGTGATCCACTCCACGGAAGTTACATTGTTATGACTGGTCAAGATTGAAGGCTGATGAAGTTGGTGGCGGGCAGCGGACGGATGGCAGCGGGCAGCAATTAGATGGAACTATAACTTTTCTGCATCATCGCGGCAAAGGCGCTATTAATAATTTGACATAATGGAAGCGAAGAAGCGCCGCATGCGAGCATCGTCATCTTCGAAACCAAAAAGTAAGCATGGAGCCTTACCTGATGTAAGACACGTGTTATATTTCCGTTCCTACAATTTTCTTCATCGATCAATAATATCATCTTAGATGACCTCTCCAACAATAGGAATGTTGGTGATTACTTGCATCCTACTTTCTATGGGACTTGTTACTTTTGAAGTTGTTGTGATGGGAATGCATTCACGTGATAGGGTAATGTTCCATTCCATTAATTGTGGGATACGAGGAGCGTACCTGAAGCATGAATCGAGCTCTTAAAGCCCCCAAAAGTGTATATCATAGCCTCATGTGTAGTGTTGATAAGATCGACAAGCTCAAGTGCAAGAAGCTATATGTTTCCATATAATCTCGTGGAAAGATGAGCTTGATAATCTCTTCTCCGAGTGTGACATTTCACGGTTCTCCTGTTCTTGTTCCTGTTGGCAACTTTCGCGATATCACAATCATCAGTCCATCTTTCTATCCTTAAAAATTTCATTCAAACTCGTCTCCCATATGTTCGATTTATAACTCCCACCTCTCCAGAATATGCAGCTGCGCGCTCAACTTTTTGCTTATCTAATGCTGCCATTCCACTTGCCACTGTGAAACCGGCGACGATAGCAGACGTATCTACATTGATATCATTTACGACAGACCATCAAATCCCAATTACAGTACGTTGTGGTGGTTATTCTTATTTTGGTTTCGGATTTTCATCCTCCGCTTTAGCAATCGATCTTCGCTGTCTCGCATCAATCCGTGTTTCACCCACCCGCAATTCTGCAGTCATTGGAGGAGGTATTCTTCAGGGAGATCTTGCTCGTGAACTGAGCGGAGAAGGCTTGATGACGCCGGTAGTACCTATTCCATCTATGGGTTACGCAGGATGGGCGATGTACGGTGGTTATGGCCCATTCAGTGCTGCTTATGGACTAGGTGTAGATCAGATTATTGGTGTGAAAGTTTTTGATTCTGACGGAGAGATCAAAGACTCTGACGCTGAAGGAGAAGATGGGTTATTGCGAGCTGTGAGAGGTGGAGGCAGTGCATTAGGGATTGTTGTGGAGCTAAGAATCAAGGTTTACCCATTACAAAAGGTCCTGTCACCCTTTTCGGTTCAAACGAGGAATTAAATTGACAGTTTTATAGGTCCTTGCTGGCAAGATTATCTTCAAATCAGAAGACATATCGAAAACAGTAGAGATCTTCAACAGCAGATTCAGAGAGCTATCCGCGCGAGGACTACCTCTACAACTGACAGCCCAACAAAAAATCTTCCCAAGCTCCCAAGGACAAATATTCGGGGTTCAATTCATGTGGATTTCTGAAGACATCGGAACTGGACGTCAATTGCTGGCTCATATCGAATCACTTGCACCTGTCATCCAAAATGAAGTCGTCTCCACTACAATCTCTCAATGGGGATTACAATACTGGACTTCCTGCTAGTGGATATGGAAAACCTCTTACACTAAATTTACGAAGTATAACACCAGAGATTACGACAGTTTTAGCTAGGAATGCAAAACGAATGACGGGGGATTGCTTGGGCTTTTTCATGCAGGAACTTCGTGAAATATCAACAAAGACAGATCTCACAGCTGTTTTTGGCGCGCGAGAACCGCATTTCATGCTTGCAATATTGCCAATAGTATCTGATATGAAAAGCCTCGAAGATGCGAACAGATGGGGGGAGAGCTTCTGGGGAGAGCTTAAGAGAACAAACCCGAAAAATATCTTGGAGGGGACGTATTTTCCTTGACTCGACAAAGCGAGTTGTCACTGTCTAAAATTCATGGTCCGAATTGTGGTAATTTGCTTGAGTTGAAGTGGATGTGTGATCCAAATGATGTATTCAGCTTGGCCATACCAAAGTTGATTGATAGAGCCCTGTAATCATCGTTTGGAATTTGTTGAGAACCTGTAACGCTATGAATAAAATACAAATTAATAGAACAATAGTTAGCAATATATTAAGTTCTTTCTTCTTTGGCTCTTGGAATCGCAATTTTCAAAGATGTATACCTACTATTTATGATAATTTTGCCATTGAATTCTATGCCCAATAGTGACCATCAGTGGGTGTACAGACTGACGGGACATTCCAAGAATGGACTTGTAGATATCTCCTGGTATACTCAATTTTATATTTTAAGAATTATTATAATTGTTCATTCGAAATGAAACAGTCAAAGTATAAGTCCTAATATCAAACAATTGAAGAATGAATTTGTCAAAAAAATTGAAAGTTGGGAAGTGTCCTGTCAATCTATGCACCC
The DNA here is from genome assembly GCF_014898465.1 of Botrytis porri. Classification (NCBI taxonomy): domain Eukaryota; kingdom Fungi; phylum Ascomycota; class Leotiomycetes; order Helotiales; family Sclerotiniaceae; genus Botrytis; species Botrytis porri. The sequence continues at coordinate 76,997 of NW_024066102.1, read as the reverse complement.
ACTGGTGGACCGCCTCAGCTGCTTAGCTAAGGTAGCCGACAGAAAGTGGAACTTCTACCTTGTGGTCCCAATATTTTTATCGAAGTCCCTATACACTTTGGCTCCAGATTATCAGAACAGTGGAAATCAAATTGTTCACCTATAAAGTCTGGTTTCAGCTGTAGTTTTACTTCTTCTATCTTTGGTATCATGTGCATCTTAAAAGAGACGTCGAAGCGAACTCCCTAAAATCCGCGCGAATGTCACTCATGCGCTATCCAAAGCACCTCCATTAAACAATCATTCCCCAATTCAAACCATTCATTTATCTCTTATAAGGCTGCAAAGGTACTGATCGGGCAGAAATAAACAGACCGAAATACCCATCAGTATAGCAGTTGGTCCCAGCATCAATTAGTGTAGTTCCATAGTAGCGTTGAGAACGTCTGAGATTGCTTTCGAGACATCCTTTTCTTGTGGGGAAATGAAGATTCTGGCTGGTCCTGAAATATCAAAGGACAGGTTTGGAAGATTATGAGATGTGAATGAGATGTGAAATGTGTGTTGAGGATTGAAGTTCACTCGGAAGTGGTCGCCGCGAGTGAAAGAATCTTGGCTGGAGAAGACAAATTGAGAAGTTGAATTGAAGTCTATGTTTTAAGAAAGCAACTTGGGGAAAATTCGATGCTACTTATCTTACAAAATTTGGCCAACGATCAACTAGAAACTGATCGCAACAATTGAATGCTTATCGCGTGGATTAATGACGCACAACGCCCAAAGTGGCAATGATACATATACCGCGATGGGCATGTGCAGTCTAGATACATGTTTCTTTTGTGACCCAAGGAACACTAGCAATACACATGTATATATGTGGTACAAACTGGAGATACATACTCACAGGAAGCACCTTGCTTCTCTTGCAGGTATTTTTGCCCGAGTCGACTTTTAGATGACAGCCAATTGGCGACTCCCTTTACTGGACTGACCTCAGCACTTGAGTTGTTGTCCTGACTATCTTCCTCCCCATTCCACAAAACCTGAATCGGAAGCACTTCCTCCTAAAACAGGACAGTGGCTAGTATCTACAGCCTGTACTCTATAGTTCGAGATAGAACGCCATCTCTCTCATTAAAATTCACCGGTTTCCCTCTCCAACTAACCCCACCAATCCCTCCATAACCTTCGGCCTTCTTTCCTTCCGAGCCTCCAGATCTCTTTCAACTAATCTCAAAGGTACACTCGAACTTGATGAATCATTTCTCCTTTTTCTTGAGCTATTTCCTTCTTCGCCTCCATCATTGTCCTCGTCATTCCATGCACTCCTCTTCCCCGCATCACTGTCCCAATCCGCCAACCCTTTGCTCCACATACTAGATTCTAAACCTTTGTTCAAATGCGCCGTGATTCTAGATCTCTTCGGGTCTATAGGTTTGAATGGACCATAAAGAGGATTGGTGAGTGGATGAGAAATATACTGATCGTGGGTGTAGCGAGTAATGTTTAGAGAAAGAGAGAAGACCTTTTCATTTGGTTTCTGCGAAGGTGCATTTCCATCAGAAGAGATCGTGGGAGTGGCTTGCGGATCCGGTTCGACAACCAATCGATATCGTACCGGGCTTGCATTGATAATTTCCTGTGCCGCTGTCGCGGAGCTGAAAATGGATATGAATGCGTTCTGGACAGGAGATATTGGGTGATGCTTTTTATTCGGGTCAGAATATATTAGATTCCCTCTGCATACAAACTGGGAACAAAATTACACACCTTCAAACTCCTAAACATAGTAACCTTCCCAAACCTCTCCAAAACCCTCAGCACCTCTCTTCTCTCCGCAAATGTTCTTGCAGAGGGGAATATTTTGACATGAACCGTGCGATTGGAAACGTTGGAACTTGCGGCGCGTAAAGACGCTGCCATTCTCAGAGATTTTATTGGGTAGAGAGCTCCGCTTGAGCTTCTTATTGTCGAATTTGCATTGATAGTGTATTTCGTGATAGTAAGAGGGCGAGAAATTGCTAAATGAAGTGCAAGGCCATGGAATTTTGGAAAGGCTGAATTGAGTAAATTGGAGAAATTTTACGGTAACCGAGACACGGCAAAGGTGCAGTGAGTGGGTTTACAATGTTGAACATGACCTTGGCCAAGCTAGAAGTTATGAATTGAATATATAATCTGTCTACTATATAAAATACCTGATAATGAGATTTCCATAATTATGTGGGTAGATGTGAGACTTGATCATTTTGAAAGCTCGTATGAAAATGTGGTAATGGTATCAGTCAATGTTTGCACTTGCCTCTCAACATGATCATTCCCAAGGAAATGCGAGGAAGGGTCTCTCACTTACTACACACAGAGTAAGATATGTTATGTGAAAATTTTACATTCATTGACTTGGGCTAATTGCACCAAGATATGAATGTAAGGATCTGAAATTATTCGTACGGGCAGATATATAGTCTACTCCGTGATATACATTATTGAAACAGTGCGCTCGCTGTCTACAAAATCCCGGGGTATATGTTTGAGCAAACCCAGGCCAGCAAGGTGAGTAAGGAAAGATGTCTGGCCCATCCACCTAATTCTTAGACCAACCCGAATTCCAATCCTTTCCCTAGAAAAAGTAGCCATGTATTTATCCCATCTCATCCTATCCTATCCTATCCCTCAAACGCCAATCCTAAAACCTAAAAGTTGAGCCTCGGTGAACTTCACAGTAACCATCAAACATGTCTAGAGTATCCCAGGGTATTAAACGTCACTATTAATCCACTCTCCCGGCCTTTCCCTTTCTTATCCTCATTCTTGATGCCTTAGCAACCTTCGTTCTACCCCCTCCTACACTTTCCATGCTTGTCCTGCACCTCAAGCCTTGCTTCCTAATTCCACTAGGCGTACTTGCTCTTCTAAGTGACAAAGAACATTCTTCTCTGTCCCAGCTTTCTTCTCCCACGTATGCCTCGTCAACGTCATTAATGACAGTGTTTAACCATCTTCTCCTCGCCTTTTCAATCTCAATCTCATTCCAATCATTTTGTGTATTATGGTCGACTACCAGAGCCGAGATGGGTGAAGGCACAAGGCTGAGTTTTGATGATGACTTGCGCAAGTTGCATTGAGAATTATTGCTAAGCATATCTTCGACTAATGTGCTGATATCGCGAACGTGAGTGGTGGAACATTGTAGTTGCACATTAAGTTGGCGTTGTAGCCTCCGACAGGCTAACACTCCAGCCCGGTAAGGGGAAGTAGGCGTAGTAGGTACCGATCGTGTGGAGTTGGATGGGGAAGACATTTCCGAATCTTCTGATAAGGAAGGCGTTGGAGATGTGCATTGCCGAGCCTGTGAATCTCTTGCATCTTCATAGGAAAGAGATTGCTTTCGAAATTGATTGATGATATCGTCCAGCGGCGACGAAGGATTGTAATCCTCGAAGAAGGGACATGAGCTGGTTGCGGGTGATGATGCAGGAAAAGAGTCGTCCCTTGGCGATGGTTGCACATCATTGTCGCATTGATCAAAATTGACCGGAGCCGCGCCGAAAGTAAAATTCTCGAACATGTTGAAGATGTGAGGAGTGAAGATCGATGCTGTTAAAGATTGGTCTCAGAAGGAGAAATTGTCGCGTTTATGTGTTCATCAATGAGCGTGAAGTATGTAAGCTTCAAGGGAACCGGATCGTAAATCACCAAGAGATTAACGGGCCCATGAACTAATTTCTACAATGAGTCGTGATGTAATTTCAATGTGGATAAATTTATGTTTGATAGTGGTATCTCGAAGAAACTTGACTCGAGTAAGCTTGTGTTGGTTGTTGGTTTGTTGAAGGATTTGAGTAACAAAAGAAGATAAACCAAGAGAGTCAGAACTTGATAACTTAAATTGTGAATATTAATCAACAAGAGGGAAGGGGAGCAATTTGGGCGTTCTAAGACGAAGCTTCTAAATGCCGTTTAAGCATTAGGAGAATCGGCCGGGCCTTTTAAAGGGAGACCTTGAAAGCTAGAAGGCTTCGATCTCCCCGGCCAGAAACCCTTAGTCGGGCGAACAAATGGTATATCACTCAGCCTTAGCCTGATTAGTTGTACTAGACCTGTCGATGGCCTTACCCTTAGGAGGTTTGGATCTGGGCTTGGAAGTCAGGGATTGAATCGGAAGGGATGATGAGCTGCAGATGGGGGGGGACTAAAATGTGGCAAAACGAATTATGAGAGAATATAGAATATCATTGGTGAGGGAGCATGGCTTCTTCATGCACACCCTTTGGTAGTATCCATAATGATCCAAGGGGGGAAACCCTAGTGTGTATTTCCATTCCCAGCAAACTGGAATTTTGTTTGTTTTTCTATTCTAGCCCAGGATTCTGGTGATTGTGAAATGTTTACGGATAATTGTACGAAGTACAATTTGTCAAATATGCTGTGCAGCCTGTGCTCGATCCTCTTATCACCTGTCATACCATACTCTCCTTGACTATTTCTCTAAGTGTACTTTGTAGATTGAGTGCCCACAACCCTATCTGAGGGTTTAAAGTCGGGGTCGAACGAAAGGAAAGAGCAGAAAAGAAGCTTGAAACAATCCCAAAATACATTATGCAAGTTCTAGGCAAAGAAGCTCAGAGTAGTAGGAAAATTTACTCTGCTGCTCAACTAAAATGTACTCATTGATTGGGTAAGAATGCATGATTGGGTACGAAGAGTACCAAGTAGGGACAGAAACAACGTGTGGAAGTACTATGTAGGCGCTTTGGTATTTGGGGTTTGAGCGGCAGCAGGTATGAATAGATGGGCGTTTCGAAAAAGAACACGGCAAAATGACCCGATCAGTTGGTAGATCCAATTACAAGTCAAAAACGCCAGCGCTACACAACGAGCTAGCCACTCTGTTGGATGAAAACAATCCAATTGTAATTATACTGTGCTTAACACGAACAACTTCGCTTTCCTTCGGGTGTGAAGTTTGGGACATGAGGACACGGAAGCGAACTTCCTTTTTCTTATAAGCCACTTCTTCAAGAGGCAGTCTCCTCCGAGACCCTTCATGAAATGTCTTGAACATCAAGATAACAAGGGAAAGGTGGTAGATGAGGACACAGGGCTGAAGGCAAAACCTTAAAGGCACAAAAAAGTACGGAGCATGCACGAAGCTTGCCTGTTTGCAAAAAGATGACGATGATAGCACCCAAAATGCAACCTGATGTGAGCCGCCCATCGAAAAGTACAGCGTATCAGAGCAATATTTGCCCCAAGCTTTCACATGCAGGCTGCCTGTCACTGCCTATCATGTATCACAATATGGATAGACCTTCTAGAAAGCTGCATGGAAGGGTCTACCAGCGGATAAGATCCCCTATCGTGCGTGTCTCTTGAGTCATGTGGGTGGGTACCTTTGAATGGGTTACTGATTGTCTGAAAAATATGGTAATGAGGTAGGTTAACGGAGAAGCCGATTCAATAGCACTTGGCCTCGAAGTGATATCAAGACACAGCAAGAAAAACTAGGCTTCTGACCATTAATTGCTTTTTGGCAAAATGAAACGAAAGAGCAATGTCCTGAAAGTATTGGCTATCAAGATATACTTTGTACACTCACCTTTTCAGCAGCAATATTCTAGGAGCCCAAACTTCGCCCTGTAGCACACACTTGATTGTTGTGAGCTCAGCAGGACGAGCATCGGAAGTTTACATCGTACGAAGGAAGTGCAATGTGAGCCCTTGAGATCTACACGATCTAACCTGTACTTTTTTATACTATGGAAACACGAGGCATTTTAATAGAGCGAACTTGTGGATCTGCTCTTGGACATTCCGTCACCGATGGCGAGAGCTCGCACCTGATATATCACGTGCTACTAGTGCACGTGCAAAGTCCCGTGAATATGACTGGTCTATAACAGCTCTTCAAGCTCAGCGAGCTAGGATCAGCATAGTATTTTGTTAATGACAGGATGGTAGACAGCTACTAGAGTAACTATTCAGTGAACTGAAGCTATCCAGTCTCATTTCTACCGGGGAAAGGGCTCTCGATGTCGATTGGCCTGCATGAAACTTGGCAAGAAAACTTAACATAGTCAGTCGCTGTGTCACCCAAGATTGAGAAATGCTGCCGATCAAGATATTAATAATACAAAGTGAAATGTTTGTGATGGTCGCAGATGTGTATATCCTTCCGTCAGATAGCTTGGGTCGGTGCCCACTGGTTTTCGTGGCATTTAGAATTGAATCAATCAGGGACTGGACTGTAGCAGAAAAAGCTTGGTCATCGGAAGCATTTGACCAACTTGATGAAAGTTCATGAAGTCTTCAATACAGCCTCAAAAGGAAGGTCGAGGGACTTTGAGTTCCCTGGTAACATGGTTAATCACCTTTGGAGAAGTAAGATATATTGAAGGCTTGCAACCCCCATAATCGCGTCAATGATATTCCACAGATCAAGTACCTTGGATTATAGTCAAGCTTGGGCTGAACTCATTAGTTGCATGCAAGCTCCTAAGAACAATTTCAAAAGCCAGATAGTTCACGCATCATTACTCGATTGTTATATCCATAACTTCCCTGTGTTGACTTGAGGTTGAAAAGTTCATTCAATTTTTGTGTGCCATTGTCCATATTAGCCGCTGCTTAGGTATTGATATGGCACATATGATCATCATGATACTATAACTGTATGTACAAAGTTACGAATCACCGTCATACCAATCACAAATCGCCCCTCCTCGCCTCTCTCTCACGGCATAACTCCCAGACCGAAAGTTTCCCATTCCTCCCAAGTCTCCAAGTGCTCCTAAGTAAGTGGATACTCGATTGATTTATTCTTCCCTAGTGACTCTGGTCAAGAGTATGATGGGACGTCCAACCTAATTACACGGGTCTTATTACTTAATTCTCTACATGAGCAGCAAGCGAAAGACTTACCGTCGAAAGACATAGTGGCACAGGTAAGCGGTCAATACTATGTGAGAGTTGTGCAATGAGTTTGCAAATGATGCGTCAATAGGAAGCACTTTCTGCAACAAGAGCGAGCCGAGGAGAACAAGCACAATTACGTACGGCAGGTTCCGGTCGACCTTGCGGTATATGATTAAAAAAAATTGATTCTCTATGGAAAAATTAGACTCGGTTTGTATCTATATCCTCAAATTGGTGACCGGCAAGGTCGGTCGGTCGGTCTTGGGATATGAACTTACGGTATGTCGATAGTCCACGGCATGGTGATAGTATGTGGCTGAGATAACGTACCCGAGGAAAGAAGATTGTGAAGTATGTGCGGAGTCGGGACATATTAATATGTTGTTTCTTGCACTGCGTGACCGGGAGACTAGGCGATTAGGCCATAACCGGGCAATATACGGAGCATACAAGCATTGATTTTCTGGGTCAACTGCTGGAGGTGGGTCTTTGAAAACGAAGTTGTGGACAGCCTCAAGCCAGCGTGAATTCCCAAATTTCTCCGTGGAACCTTCGAACTCGGGCTGCATATGTTATTCCTTTCTTGAACTTCTAAGTGGCGCCAGTAAGCTCTAAGGGTAGGTTTTAAGGCACGGCTAGTGATGAAAAAAAAGTTTCGTACCCATAACTTGTTGGCCCGTTACGAAGAACATATCTGTAGCTAGTCTCAGTAGGTTGAGGCTAATATTTCGTTGAAGTTCAAATGGTTTTGATTAGAGGACTCCAGTTTAAAAGGAAAATCTCGCTTCTTATCAGTCTGCAATGAGTAACGACAGACATGCGCTATCCCTGATTAAATACTAGATTTCAACACTTTTCACCACTGCATTACCCTTCACACAAGTCACACCACGTCTCAAACATTTGTCGGCTCTCTTGCCGTATTTCAGGCGCCGGGACTCGTGAATGAGAGTGGCTCAACCCTTATTGATACTTACCTGCGTACTTATCTAAGACATGCATCCAAATGCATCCGAGATCAATACATTCCTCGCCTCTTGAAACGGCGTCTATTGTGCCCTAGGTTCAGGAAATGTAATTTATATTCCATAGCAAAAGAAAACACCAGAATGTCACCTTTCCAATAAAAATCTAGGTTCCCTAGTTGGATATATCGAAGCCACAAAATGTATAGTCCAGTGGGAGCTACAGCAAAACCACAGACGGGAAAAGCAATGTCGAGCATTCGTAGCTTTACCTACCCATCACATCTGACGTTTACCCCACCTGGCGCCTATCTGACGGGTAACTCGAATAAACTAGCACGTACCACAGAATGGTAAACTAGCTCGACACTAAATCCCCTTTCTGGCAGGTGTCTGCAAGGATTGAGGTATCCACCCCGCTTTCGGGGGGTAGGCGCAAGCAGCGCTAAGCTCAATCTATGATTCAACATGTCTAGTCACATATCTCTCCTATAGGGCAAGACGAGGCAGACTCGTTATCGTGGCTATGCAATTTGCTCCATGCATAATGCACATGGTACGAAGACGGCAAACTCGGAATGATGAGACACATGCAAATTCCAATAGTTTACAAGGCTAGGCGGGGTATATACGATATGAATCAAAGAGGGGTAGAGGGGCTCAAATGAACATTATGGCTTTTGATATATCTAGGACGTGTAGCGCTTTATAATTTCCATATCGGCGGCCTCGCTGCAGATCATCCTACGTCATATATTGTCTGCTCATCGGGCGCTCGCTGAGCAGCGAGGCAGCCTAGAAAATGCTCGTATGCTTTGCTCCTGCGAAAATGGAAATCCCCCCTTCCGCTTGCACTTTTGCAAAGCTGGAAAGACTGTTATGACCTTTTCAGAAAGGACACCTTTCAAAGCTATACCGTGACTCGTAGACACTACTAAAGGGGCCGCAAAGCTAAGTTTTTGACTAAATCTCACAATTATTTGTCAAATATTTGCCCTCGCTTCCCACCAGCCGAAGATAACCTAGATTAATAGGCTAGTTCAAGCTTTATTGTTTACTCTTTTATTCATTCTATTGTTTTTTGTTCTGTTTGCATCGTATTTGCATTCGACTTTCAGCTAGAATTGAAGTGATTGGGAGCAAGAGATCAAAGGCTGGGGAACCTTTCGGCACTGAAGAGGAAGGCTGGATTACCCGCGTGAGAGATCAACACGACGAGCAATAGCAATCATATAACCCCTACTGAAGCACTCAGCCTGTATGACTATTAGTCAAGTTAGGCATCGCTTATTAGAAACTTGGACACCTTCCTCTCCTGGCGTCCTTGATCTCACTTGGGGATTGGAAGCCTCGAACAAACAATGATACATACACACATAACGAACCTCCACAACAACACTTTTACTATCAACACTTTTCGACGTTATCAGATACAGAATAATCTTAGATGACGATAAGGATCTTCTCGGATGTACTGAACCGTGAGGTTCTGTACGATCCTTACCATGAAGGGTTTGTATGCAGTGAAAACTTCGCTTGAGGGCTGTGACAGACACCAAAAGCCTTGACGTCAGTTGAAAGTTGGTGAAGAGTTCAGGGTCTAAACGTCTCTAGGGCAAACCCCCATTGATACGGGAGAAAATCTAGAGCAGCTGTGCGTATGGGAATCTTGCTCCTCGTAATTGGTCGAAAGTTCATGTCACCTGGCCCTCAGTGCAACTATTGATCTTGGCACCGCCATTCTCCTCGAGACCGAATTGCATTTTGTCAAATGCTTTATTCTTGATTGGCGGTTAAGAAGGAGTGGTATGCAATGTGATATTCACTCTGGATACAAGTAAGAATGTCTCTATCATATAGCTAGAATGTATAAACCATAGTCGAAAGTCGCAAGCCGACTTCCTTTGTCACTTGATGCTTGTCATGTGGTCAGTACCCAACAAGATTTTTCGATAATTTGACTGAAGACTAACAGTGAAATTGCCCTCAGAGTTGGGTTTCTCCATATATGAAAGGTTATCTCAGGGACATAATTAACATTCTAATATCGACAGCAGCTCCTTGAGCCGAAAAAACGTCCCTGAGTTATTTTCAAAATCTAATATCACTAGCATTTTATCCTTTGATACTATTGAAACTTCAATGCATCATACATTGTCAAGTCAGATTGATTTTTTGAAAGTTCAAAATCAAGATGATATTGATATGATTTGAAATAAACTTTCATCTTGTTAATAGTCGCAAAAGGGATTCTGTAATAAACGCCACTGTCATGAGCCACAATATATCAAGCCACATTGGCTAAGACGGGATAAGGTTGGCAAATGCACAAAAGTGGCTACGTATCCACTTTTGGCCCCTTTCATGTTAGTTACTTCCAAGAATAGTAAGTTTAGAGATTCATACCATTTTGCGACATAACAATTTACAAAGAGATTACGAACTTCCTAACCCAACGGACACGAAATTATTGATCGATTACGATAACCATAGCGAAAACAAACCAGCAGATATCTGAAAACTTCGATACTGCGATACGTCACACTACCGATAAGATTTGAACTGAGATTCATTACCGGCTTTCCGACATAGGAAAACAATTTGTCTTCGATTTACCGGACCTCATTGCATCTCAAGACCACCATCATCACAACAATGCATCTTTCCTCGACGTACACTTTATCCCTCCTCGCCTTTCTTCCAGCCTTCACATATGCACAGGCAGGCTTAGGTGGTGCGGTTGCTACATCAGCAGCCACTCAGATGGCAACCACGACTATTTCGGCTCCATCACTTTACACAGTGGGTAGCGTCACGACTGTCTCATACATACCAGTATACACGCAGACCTTTGCAACAACAGCCTTAGGAACTTGGGCGATCGGAGCTACTCCTCGGGTCGGGAGTGTGGGATTAGGAACTATTCAAGGAACCGTGGGGGGAGTTAAGAGCAAGAGAGCTTTGCCTACCGCAATGTTTGGGAAAAGTCATTAGAGGGATGTGACAGTCGAGTAGAATTCTGATGTAGCGGCAGAGCGATTGGAGTCGGACATGATGAAAGCAGCAGATACATCTCCTGAGATGGATTTGGTAGGAGAGAGATGGTAATGTGCGACGAGACAGGAGATAAAATACGATATAAAGCGAAAGGAAATGGATACTGAAATCTGGACATAGAAGGCGGATCTTTTTGCACGATGCCGATGGAGTTACAAATGGCGTTAATAAGGCATACCTTCTGGAAGAATGCGACTCGTCGGGAGAATATACACTTTTCCGCTTGGCTCACGATTCCCACCAACCACAATCATCGTATCTCTCTACATATTTAACTAGCGACCGATATTCGAACAGTCCATGTATTGATCATCATTAGACGTCAAATACCCATTCAAAGTCTTTAGATTCGTGTGGCGGCATTATCAGGAGTTTTTGGTGCAGTTTGTTTTTGCCAATTTGAAGACATGGAGGCAAATGATACAACATCGGTCTTCATTTTTCTTCTTCTTCTTCTTCTTCTTCTTCTTCTTCTTCTCCTATTTGATTCTGTATTTAGACATCAGGCGAACCAGTACATTGCAGATGACTTGGGAGGATATGGAAATGCATGTAATACCATACAGATTAGGGAATGGAAGTGATTATTCTTTTAGGACTTCAATCTTTCAGAAAGCTGTGAACACCAGAGTCAAGTTGAATGATTCAAAAACCGTATCGTGTAGAAAGAAAAATGGAAAATCCCATGAGTTTCGATTAAGGTATAAGATCAAGGTATCAAAGTACCCCGCGACGGATTCACAGGCCTTTTCATTCAGACAAACATTGCGAAAACAAATCATGAGGACAGCAGGACAAAATGCAACCAAGTCAATACGCCTCTAACAGCAAAACTTTACAAATGCATACAAAACCTCAAACCTGACGCCTGCCTTAAGCCTCCGCCCCAAGCCACAACGACAGCCGCCAACTGTGCAAGTGCACCCACATCGTATCCGCCAAGTCTATTTTCTCACCATCAGTTCATCAAGGGTTCCTCAAGAGAGCTAAAGTTGAAAAAGATGGCTCCTCCAACCGGTCGACTAGTTTCTGATCGGAGATGGAATGTATCCTCGAAAAGCAGATGTCTTTGCTAGTGCTTCTGATAAGGAATGTATTAAAACAAGAAATCCGTATCTAAAATCTTGTGTTTTTGATATTTGATGATTAATTTTGATATGTTCTTAAAACAAAACATGTATTTGGATTCAGTAAGATCCTAAAAACATGGCTGTATCCAGATCATCATAATAATCTCAAGATCACTCAAAGTACATAGATGTTTCTTGGCCGGGGACATCTGCTTTCCAGGGACTAGTCGGTCTATTCAAGCAGATGACCTCTGATCTCCAAAAGCTCGTCTAACGCTTTCTTGGCCTTCCCTGGTGCCAAACGCTGTTCCTTGATATTCTTGATCTCCTGAGCCAGCTCTTCAAGGTCCCGGATATATCGAATATAGGGTACACATGAATCGGCGGCCCTCCAATCGTATCTTTCTTCTAACTGCAATTCTCTCTTGGCTTTCCCTAGTTTCCTTTCTATTTCAATCTGGTAGTACTTGTACCGGACTCGCGCAACAGGATCGGTGGGACATCTTGTGCTTTTGGAGGGCTTTTGTTTTTCTTCATGGGCTTTTTGGTCGGTGGTAATAATTTGACGGTAGGGATGATTGGAGGTTGGGGGTTTCTCCTCTTGCCTTCTAGAACTACTAGTCTCTTGCTTCCGGTTTTCTGACCCTCTCGTAGGCAAATACTTTTCCTTATGTCTTCCACTCAGATTCTGCTTCTTGCTCCCGGCACCCAAAAGTGTTGTAGTAGACGAATCTGATATATGACCATCTCCATGAGATGAGTTGGTATCGACTCTATGAGCTTTAGGTGTACGATCTGTGCTGTGATGGGAATGGTGAGATGACTTTTTCATATTTGGGCGCGGAATTGGATAGTGTTGTGATGGAATGGATATTTCCAGAATATTGGGTCTGTGTTTTATGCTGTGCGATTTCGCTCTCTTTCAAGGTGTGTACTTTACTCGTGAGATTGAATTGTGTGGCTAATAGTTGAGAGGAGATGAAGACCTTGAGAATATTGTATGAGTGTGAAGTAAACCTTGGCTTGGGAAGTATTTAAATAATATCTTGGATGTCTATGAACATTTTTTGACCTGCTCGGTCGGCCTGCTGGCCTAAATCCGTTGAACTGGCCAAGAGGAATTTAGATTGCGTGTTTTGAGGCTGGTAGATTCTAGTACATGTATATCATCATCTTTTCTGATAATATGTGGAGAATGAAAGTATGCATATTTAGTTCTCGATATCATACATTTCACGAAGAGGTATGTTGGCATTAGTAGATTCTTGCAAGTAAGCAACTTCATCATGCCTGTTTACTATTCTTATGGCAAATAGGGAAGACATTTAATATATCCCAAACCATATCATAAATGATTCTTTCATTGCCCTCAAGGTCTCTGAGGATGCTCACACAGGCAGGCAATACTTGTACTGCACAATGCCGCCGGACTCTTTGGGCAGGACATGGATTTAGAAGGAGACCATTTGGTCGCGAATATCACCTTGCCACGTATATGTCGGTGAACATAAGCAAACCAGTCGGCTGGCTTGAGGCCATATACTGGTCGTAAAGGCCTTTTATATACGTGAAGTGAAGTTGGTATAAATCCCAGTGCATGTTTATCAACATTTTCGTCGAAAATTTAAAGGAAGTGTTAGAATGCATGTTACACTGTCTCGGAAGGTGTCCGGTATTCTTTTAAGAGACATGCTGGAAGATGGATTCTGGAGGCTGGACTACGACTTTCTCATTTCTCGACTATCATTTTATGCTTTTGGCAGATATCTAATACATTTTGACATGTATATAATATATAAAGCGACGATACTGATAGTTTCCCTTGACCCTCTAGCTATCTTCCATTATAAGAACAACTCAAAGGATTTTTGGCTTTTAAATAGAATATGCATTCAGTTATTAATGTCATCTTGACATATCAGTATCGCGTGGTAATATCTCTTTCTTTCAAAGCAGCTGAAGCGGTTACTGTTATAACCTTATAGTGTATGCTTAACTCCTATCAAAAAAATAACATAAATGCTCTACCAATACACCTGGAAGGAGATTGGTATTTGTCTGATACTCGTACATCTACATAATTCTCAGTCTAGAACTTATACATCGAATGGTTTCACCCGGCATTTTCAGATTCCCACACATACCCTCTTTTCAAAACATAAATCATATCAACTTGCCGTGCATAAAATAGTAACTACTCATCACTCTATATAGTTCACTTATCCATCAACTCCATACCATCTACTATAATCCCAAACATAACTCTGCATCCTATTTCGCACTGATATCCCTTCCAAAGTACATTTCTAACCCTAACAACAATCTACTAGCTCCCCCGAAGCCTCCACCTTTGCGCTCACCATTCTATTGGTTCTCTCAACATAATGACGTCGATTTCGAGATCGAGCAGACGTGCAACAGAGTGATCTTTACAATATATATTCCCTTCGATTCACTTCTATTTAAGAAACGCTAGATAACAACGCTAACAATAAGTCTCAGGATGGAGCTTAGCGTCTGTTGCTAGTATTCCCATCCACATATGTGAATCATGAATATTAGTCTCTCATTCACTGACTGGAATGAGCTAATCTATCTAATATCTCAGAAGTACTAATAAATAGAATTTCCAGTTTTCAACCACCATGAGATGATACTATCTTAAGAAAAAGCAAAAACCGAATGCTCATAATTGATTTCTATCAAGCATGCTAACTCCAATTGTTAGAAAATAAATCTTAGATTTTATGAATCCTACTTAAGATAATACAAACCCAGTCCATTGCCTCTCAACAGCTTCCCACGATCATGTATCCATAATATGTAATTCACTTGCAACTAGTAGCATTTATTCTTCCTGGCTTGACTAAATTAGAAGCTCAACGTTTATAAGTTCTCCGATATGTATAACAGGCAGATAGGGGTAGATATATCATAATTTGGAAGCCAAAATGCTTTGAATGATTGGAATTATCTAAGTCATTTCCAACAGTTCACTGGGATGCTAGTATGAAGAACAGGAGAGGAATCAAAGCAGCGACCAATTTCTTTTGATGCAAATATTCAAGGTCTTCTTTTCGGGTATCGAATGGGAGTAGAGCAGTTAAATACGGAATAATGATCCCTTTTTTTTAAAGTAAATAATGCAACATATTATGCTACCAGGTAACACGCTATGTGTAAACATTTGTAGTCCTACAGATGAAACTTCTTAGATTAAGAGTGAGTTTGCTCCATGCATCCCAATTTTCATGTACTCAACAATACGATGATGATCCATCTTTTTACATCATACACTTTTCACTACCATCCCCTTCTAAAATCATCTTTCCCACAACTTCACCCTCTTCCACCAAAATTCACAAGCTTCCTTCTCCACTCTATCCTTCCTATCCTCTTCAATCTCTACCACCACACCCTTCTCCTTACCTCCCGCAATCTCATCGTTTCCTCTCCCGAAAATCATTTTTTGTCGTTTCCCTTCCCCACCCTTGTATTCTGGCCACACCATTCGAGTCGGATATCTACCCGGAATTGCATTCGGATTTCCCGTCGGAGATATTATGAAGGATGTCCAATAAGCATGCATCAAGCCTGCGATCTCTTTGGTCGTTGTGGATTTATCAATCACCTGGGATGCATATGCAGGAAATGGGTATTGAGAACCGTGAGAGGCCCCAAGAAGCACACTACTGTTAACTGCGTATTCGTAAAGATAGACTGGTGCTGATTTAAGCAAACTTGAATTTGAAGAGGGCTGCTCATAGGGATGTTCCCCAGAAGCAAAATAGGCAGTTTGGCGCACAGGACTTATGTACGCATAATCTCCATATGCTTTATCGAGGCGTCGATATTGATTTCCCACTTCAAGAGCTGTGTTGTTGAAGGCGTATGGAGAGTCTGGATTATATTCAGGATTTGGGTAAAGGGAGTCAATGATTGAGAGATCTTCCATAGGAAGATTGGGTAGGAGAACATGGAAGAAGTCGAGGAAGGAACCTGCTTTATCAACGGTTTTAGGAACAAAAATAGACCCCTCATTGGTATTGTAACCAGTAAGAATGGGAATGTGACGGTATGTGTTGTTTAAAAAGGCCTCAATTGGAGGTATTGGAATAATACTATCTTGGCCAGGTTCATCAATGCATGGTTGGAAGGCCCAACGAAGAGAGGGATTGTAAGCTTCAAAGATTTGCTCCGAGGCCGCTTTGATGGATGAGACAGGAAGACTGCGGAGTCTCGAAAGAATTTCGGCACGCGGAGTGCTAGAAAGCTCAAGTTTGTCTAGGAATTCTGAGAACTGAATCTCATGGAGAGGGTTATCGTAAGGATAGACAGCTCGAGCTGTTGGTCCCCCAGATTCAATGATTGCTTTAGCAAAGAGGGGAGGGGAGCCATTATTGTTCATTATATGATGACCGATCTGAATTGCTATTAGAATCTACAATGATGTATTGACCGTATCTTTAAGTCTTCAGCATAGGCAGTATTTCCATTATCCTGAACTACAGAACTTCTAAGGCGTGAAAAGTTGCATAAATTTGGTTAGGATTTGACTACAAATATTATCCAAACAGATCAATATTGCAAAAGGATTAAACGCCTCGAGCGGTTTGAGGAATTCAGAAAGCGTCATTATCAGGTTGCACTCCAAACTATTGGAGTAAGCAGACGAGTGTCGCTTGAGATTAGTTATGAGGAAGGAGCTAGTCACGATTGTCATGAATTGAAAATAAAACTCACAGAATGAGCTCCAGCTGAGGGACCCATCAAGGTAACGTTTTCTGGATCACCGCCAAAGCTTGAAATATGTTTCTGTACCCATTCCAACAACAACTTCTGGTCTTTCAAGCCCAAATTCAACGCATTCTCTTCAGCCATTAGCCTCGATGGCAAGAATCCCAGAGCTCCTACTCTATACTCAAATGTGACTGCAATCAAAGGTTGTTTAGACCAGCCCACCAGAGATGCTATTCCCCTATCATTCGCATACCCAAAATTGAAAGCTCCTCCATGAACATGCACCAAAACCGGCAATTTTTCGCTTGATGAATTCGTGGTGCTCTTGGACCGATGAATATTCAGATGAAGACAATCTTCACTTTGAGGTTGATTATCTGGACCAGACATACATCTCAATGCGGGTTTTGTGGCGTCAAAAATTGCTGTTGATGTGTTCACTGGGACAGGAGGTCGAAACCTGAGATCTTCTGTTGGTGGTAATGCATAAGGAATTCCAAGAAACTCTTCGAGGACTTGTGGATATTTTGATGTTTCTTTTCCGATATATGTTCCCTGAGAAATCGTAACATTCGGGCTTGATGAGATGCTAGAAGGAGTTGGAATATCAGATGTCTGTGTCATGGTATCAATGGATGTGCTTGTACCAATGGAGGCTGTTGAGTGTTGAAGCTTTGTATCATCATGACCAGATGGCTCCTTGATAAGACCAGGCTTTTCCGGGAGTATGGGCTTTGGACGCAACCTTTCCTCTGAGATTTGAGGTGAATACTGAAGTCTCCAATGATATATCAGAGCGATGGTGAAGATCGAAATAGTAAATAGAAGTGCTAATCTCTTGCGTAAAGTTATACTTGCCATGTTGTCGCCTGATATCGTTGTTGTTGTTGTAGGTGTTTACTGCACACGCAGCGTGTCCGCGATGGACCATAAGATGTTGATATGCAATTGGGTTTATAGTTAGTAGAAGTTCATAACATTCTGGAGAGTAATGATAAGAGTCGATAATATCGAAGGACTGAACATTCTTCGATGTTATTTTAGTAACTTTGCGGCGTGGAATAGAAATGTGGACGTAATCACTCACTTGATTTCCTAATAATAAGTAGTCTTGGAAATTAACCTTAGAAATAAATTACCTTCAGCCACTGAGCCACTTTAGGTAGCGCACTCAAGCCACTTCTATCTCTCCTCCCGATGATATTGAAAACTTGACGACAATTTATTCTTGATCTCTTTGCTATCATAATTCCTACAACACATTGGAAGGAAGAACACCGAGTCGAGTAAATACACCTTCTTATCTCGCGGTAAATAGGATGTGACTTGGTAGGTACCTCGGTAGATAAGGTGAAAGACCTAATTCTCATTTCTGGAGAACGTCAAAGTCGTGTTGTCTCCTGGAATCGTCGGAGGGCCAATTTCCAAATCCAACCTTCTAATTATGGTCATACCATAATTGTGATCTGCTTTTTCCCAAGCTGACCACGCAATTAAAATACAATTGGACCGTGATAAATGGTCCTCGATATGCTGTCGAAAAAGAGGTCTCAGGACCCAAGAGATGTGCGCAAGATACTTTGAGCGCTGAGGTCTAGACGAGGATTTTTAAACATATATGTTCTCTTCTCTATAACTTCACTATTTCCAATGACAGATTGGCCTGGCTAGACTTCAAAGGTTCAGTGATTTAGATACGTGGGGAGACCTGATCTATTCGAAAAATTGGATTTCATGAATACACTATTTTGTCTAATAACCTCCAAACATACCGGCGTCTGTAAGTACATAGTAGGCCACATATTTTCTCTTGTTCTTTCCTTCCAAGTTCAGCGAATAACGCCGACAACTTCACACCTTCCCTTGTCACATTAGAATGAACTACGGCTACTCCTTCCATGCTATATTGACATGTTCATCTAAAATAAAGCCCTCTTCTTGTCATCCTCTTCCAATTCTCATTCAACAATCAAGCACACAGCAACATCGCTACAAATTTTGCTCTCCCAACCTACCACGACCACCGGACACACACTCAAACAATTCTTGCTTCTCTACATTAAACATAAGCTACCCCCTGCTCTCTGTCACACAGAATCTTTCTCGTCCCAATCCTTCATATATCTTGAGGCTTGCTTTTCCATGAAGATCGGTGTCAAGCCTTCAGATTTGGCATACCACGTTTTCAACACTTCTCATCCTCTCACTCTACACAAAGAAGAGCTGTTGCCAGGCATCGTGCATTTTTCAAAATATTCAAGAGAAGCATTCCTCAAGGATATCGCTGCTCATTCTAATATCAAATCTGTGTCTGGATCGCACTCTTTCACCTTAACTCCTTTATCTTCCACATGAAGCTCGAAATCTTCAAAACCGGCTCGGGGGACTTTCCAACTTCACAAGGACCAGAAGGCTATTCTGGAACGTTTGACGCTTGAGCTAGAAACTAAACTCGACACAAATCGTTGGGTTTTTGGCGGTGACTCTTCTATAGAAGGATCCACCTACGACTATTCAAACGCATCTGGGATTGATAATTCAGGAAGTACTGGTGAGTACCTTGACACTTCCCATTTTCTTCCGAGATTAAGAGGCTGATTCTATCAAGACGAGGCAAGCCCTTGTTCAGAGCATAAGTCCAAATTGACTCTTCTGCAATACGCCTGGATAAAACTGTGGGTGGCACTGTTACATAAGAATTACAACGGCGTTGATTTGGAATCGACAGACTCGCTACTAGAAGAATACTCACTCCAGGCGCCTACTTTGATCAGGGAGATAGATAACAAGAATAATGGTTCATTATGAGCAAAGAAAGCCACGGCTGGTACTTAGGAATAACCAAGCTAGAGGGACCGATCCCCCAAGGTTAGTGTTGAGGCCACAAAGACAGGAGCCTCCATTTTCAAATGGCGACAATGCAGCAAACTTACCACTGCAAATAACCTATCTTCCACAACCTTATCATGGTCATTATCAGAATATGGTCTCTAACTCTTTGCCATATGCCACTTTTCAATCTCAACTACCAATGACATATAATGGCCCGCTAAACATCAATATGGTTCCTAGTCATGCAGCATCACAGACACTTGATGCAAGTAATCATCATCGTAACATGACTGCCCACAACGGCCGAGGTTCTGGAGGAGGCGAGGAACTGTATGCTGGATGTACTCCCGTTCTCGAGGAGCGTCGGGATGAGCACACTGGAAGAGTGTCCCCACGAGTTGCTTTACGCACTATGATGCAGCAAGCTCTTAGACCAAGTGCACAACGTGAAAAGTTTGAACGCCAAACACACTATACTCAGCATTCTCACTATCCTCGAGATGCTTTTGGATTAAGCTCACGTGGCGTTAGTGTGGCATCTGATACTTCGATTTATCCTCAAATTGATAGAAGTCTTGAGGCTAGTATTCGAGAGCAGCTTGCTCGTTCTGGTCTCCTCCGGGATTGTCCAGATCCGGAATATGTCAACAGGCCAATGACAGTTGATCCTTCGATTGTCTCGTGCGGAAGAACTTTGAAGCAGCAAACACAATTTCATCATCACAGACCACAGTATCTTTTCAGTCAACCGCAACCCATTGAAGAAGTCAAAATTGGCAGAGAGCTCTCAAGACCACCCTTTTCAATCAGCACGTCACCTTCAAAAGTCCAAAGAAATACAGGAATTCCAACTTACAAAGTAGTTGTTCCACAGTCAAGTTCTCTACAAATTCAGACCTACAGAGGTGTCGATTCGGTGATCAAGGAACCCAAGAGAAGAGATAGTCCACAGTCGTACAAGGTCGAAGCGGGATCAAAATTCTTGACCAAAGATGACTACACTCCTACCAAAAGAATCGTTGGCTACTTTGTAGAGTCTTCTGACGAAAGCCCCAGATCTTCTGCCAAGAGATACCCTATTCATTCTCTCAGCAATCATGAAGAGACAACGCCCAAACCTCTCAGATACCCTGTCAAAAATCGCTCGGGTGGTGCTTCTGAACCAGAAATGACACAGCCTCTCATCAGAGATGGAAAAGACAAAGCCAACAAAAGTGAGGAAACACCCAAGGTATCGGCACTTTTGACAGAAACCACCGAGGGCGAATCTCCCATTGATCCGATTGAGACTATCGACACATACGCTGTTAGTCCCAAGAAGCAAGCTTACGTTACAGTGCAACAGGCGTTGGACGATGATTGCATTACAAGCCTAGATGGAAACAAAAAGGCAGATTTACTTGAAGACTGCATCAAATCTCTGGCGACATGGGAAAAGGGAGATCGTAAAGTTCTTCTCAGGCTATTGAAGGCTCTGAAAAGACTTGATGATGAAGATTATGCCAAGCCCAACGAGGATCTCAAGACTACCTACCCTATTGAATGTAGCCCAAGAAAAGAAAAAGAATCTAGCTCTAATAATAATCTTAACCCCAAGGCGGCATGTTTCAAAGACTTTAGTTCTGCGAGAGCTCATATCACCCGCACCCACCATGAGCGGCGAGGTCTCTCGTTACAGGAGGAAATCACACCAACCTCAAACGAAATGTTACCAATGTTTTACCCGAAGCCCCTAATGCCAACAGAACCGGTTTGGATCAAGACTCAAGAGAGGAGACTCTTGCCTCCACCAGGTCTTCCAATTCCATTTAAGGCACATGTCGGTCGCAAGGTCCCAGTCAAGACGACCCTGGCTCCACCTCCAAGTGAAGACGATGAAGGAAGAGTAGCCAAAGCGATGGACCCTCGTCTAGCAGGGCCACTTCTTACTCGATTCTTCAATAAATATCCATTGACGGGTACAGTGTGTCCAAATCCACCTTCACCTCCCCCAGCCGCCGTGAAGAATGCTGCAGAGATTCAAGAGGAGCTTGAACGCCTTTTGTTGCAAGAAAAGGAAAAGAAGGCTTTTGCAAATCCTTCAACTGTTAAACCTCGTACATCAAAGGGAGCCGGTGCAGGTGGAGCTGAAACTTCGAAGTTTGCTAAGTGATCAATAATGAACAATGGAGAACGGACTATGGATTATGGATCAAAAAAGCGAAAGTATTGATTATAATAGTATATTACTATTTCTGATGATAGTGTTATTTCGAGATAGCGGCGATACTTACGCAGAGCAGAACAGAGCAGAGAAGCAGGAAGCCCTTGTGTATGATTAAGAGTTGTAGTAGTCTTGAATTTAGCCCATTTATGACTTGCGATTCAATGCTTGCGTGTTTGTTTTGAATATATGTTGCGTGAAATGAACTTCCTTATCTTTTCTTGATGCTCTGGGAATATTCATCAATACTTGATTGCTCTTATAAATGCTGTCAAGAAATTAAATAACGTAACTTATAGTGAACCGGGTTATATAAGGAACCGGGTCACATTTAGTCCATCATTAACTTCAAACCCCAATAAATTTTGCTATATATATTGAATTACCTTTTATATTTTCTCAAATTGAAGAGAAGATATAGAATATTATTATTGTATTTCAATTGAAGGAATTTAAATCAATTAGAAAGGCTGTAGAGTATTTTGAAGTTCCTAAGTCAATTCTTATAGTTAAAGTTGCTAAAAGGAAATTATATATTTAATCCTATAAAATAGCTCAAATTCTTTCAAACATAAAAGAAAATACTCTTATATAATGGATTTCATGATTTATTATTATTAAATTTCCTGTTATATCTATATTGATGAAAAAAATGATTAATGAAATTCGTCTTCGATATGTTCAGGTTATATTATTTCGAATTCTTATCTCAACAGAGATTCTATTTATAGGTTATAAATAGATCTATAGATTTCAAAAACAATATTCAGAATTTAAGATATACTATTTATGTCAATTAGAGTTTAATTGTTACAACGGATTAGTAATAGCGGCCGAATCGTAGGCATTTAGGCTATGGTAGTACTATAGATATTGGAGATTCAGCTGCAAGATATTACGGGGGTTTAGGCAGCTTAGAAAGTCTCAGGCTCTAGATCAATATTAGTTATAGGTAAATCTAGATTATAGAATATAAGCCCTAGAATATTATATTTTAAGAAAAGTAGAAATAAGGAATGGAAATAGATTTGACTAAGATTAATAATATTTTAGAAGATTAGTTTTAAAATAAAAGAATAGTTAGAAGAATAAGAGTTTAAGAATAAATATTATATAATTCAAAGCTGATCGACTTATTAATTAATTTATTAATCGATTTATTGATCGACTTTAGAATGAAGGTTTATATAAAGAATAGGTTTTATTATAATATAGATCTTTATATTCAAGAACAATTATTAGTTTTATTATTATAATTACAAGAATTATAATTAATTATAACCTTATTGAATTCCTATTTAAAGTTTAATTTAAACTATCTTAAAAGAACTCTAAACACTTTCATATAACCCTAGAAGCAGCTTCTATAATATTTTAAGTATTCTTTTTGCTTTAAGTATTAATTCAATAATTTATTATTGAAATATAACAATTAGAAATACTGCGATAGGATAGTTTGTATTAGTAGTAGATATTAATAATATTGAGATGACTAATACTTTATAGGAGATTATTATCAACGAAATCCTTAAAATTGTTTTACTAGATAAGTATTAAGGTAATTAATAGGAATTCGACATTTTCCTTTTGTAGTTAGAAATCTATTTTCGATTTAATAAGGATAAGTTTATAATTATAGAATTCAAAAGTGTATAGACTATATTTTATCTTAAAGAAGAAGTAAATAAATAGATTTAATTATATTTATAAAATTATTTTGAGTATAACAAATAGGATTGTATATAATTCATTCAAACAATTTTTAATAGTTTTGAAGGATTTAAGATAGAAATTCATAGAATCTTTAAGAATACTAATAAGCTAGAAGTAGTAGAAGATAAGATTTTCAATTTTAAGTAGATAGGATTAGTATTGAAGTATGTTATGGAATTCTGAAGATATGTGAGAATAATTAAATAAAATGAAATCATTATTATGAGTCATTATTATAAAGGATTCAAATCAGAAATCAGATTAAAGTTAGAAAGATTTGTCGAAAGTGTAGACTTGAACGATCTAATCCAGAACTCTATCAAATCAAATAATCGTCTTTACCGATATCAACAAAGTCAAAAATCATACAAACCCTAGGGAAATCAAAAGTAAGGGCGTTACTACACAATCCACAGAGATATAGAGACTCTATAGAACTCGATATTACGCATTACAAAAGCAGGAATAATAATCCAGAAAAGAAACGAAAACAAGAAAATAACTTATACTTTGAATATGGAAAAGTAGGGCATTGAGTAATAGAATATTAAAGTAAGAAAATAGAGAGTAAAAAGAGTAACTTTAAGAATAAGTTTGATAAGGGCTAATTTAATGTTATCTTTATATTATAATTGTATACTGTTAGTATGATAGAGCTAGCTATATTATTATTAGCTTATAAAAAAGAGCTCGAAGAAAAAGAAGAGGTTGAATACTTCTTATAGATAAACAAAGACCTATAGTTAGGAGAATCATGAATTATTCAGGAAATTGACCAATAGAATCGTTGTATTTAGAAATTTGAAGATATCGATAAAGGAACTATTAACTATAATCTTAATATAATGAATATTGAAAAGAGTAAGACTTATAAGGTTCAGTATATCGATTAATATCGAATCTTATAATTCGGAATTATTATAAATTCATTCTTTTTAGAGAGAATTAATAATGAACATTTAGAATAACTAAATTAAAGGGAATTATAAGAAGTCTTTTATTATTATATATTAAAGAATAATAAGGATTAGATTCTATTTCTTTATAAAAAGATTAAAGAAGAATATTATATTTAGACCTAGATTATACTATTATTATTAGTAGTAGAAATAATAATGAAAATAACTTAAAGGATGTATTGATACATTTTGTAAAAGGATTTACTTAATAATAAAACCAGATTAAGAATTAATAATATTTATTTAGAAGAAGAAAAGTCTTAACAAATAACATTAAAGGATAGAATTATTTAGAATAATGAAAATGAGTAAATTATATTACAATTAAATACTATAGAATAAGTAGAACAAATATATTACAAAATCAAAATAAACGAACAAATATAATAAGTCATAATAGATTCAAAGGTTATAGGAAATTTTATTATATTAAAAGCTATAAAGTATTTGATAGTTTTATTTTAAAAGAAATAAAACCCTTATTAATTACAGTTAATTAATGAATAATTAATAGAATCTAATAGAAATGTTTTATAGAAAATATAATCAATATAAATAAATATAATCTAACATTTGGAGGTTATATAATTTAATGTTATACTATTAGATCAATAATAGATTATCTTAGGAATATTATGGTTAAAAGTATATAATCTTAGAATAGATTAGTTATAAGAAATAATAATATTTGATTAATATAAGAATAATTATAATAATATGTTTAAAGTATTTGTAAAATATAATATATACTAAGGAGAATTGAATGTAAATAATATTAATAATATAGAATATTTAGTTCAAAGTTCTTTATTAAGAGTAAAGGCCAATATACCTCCTCTACAAATATAGAAGCTAATAATATAATAAGAAATTGTAATCAAGGTAAAAGAGTTTATAATATTAGAATAATATAAAAAATACAAATATATTTTCAAAAAATTAAGGATTTATAAGGCTTTACTAAAACATAAGCTATAGGATTATAAAATAATATTGGAGGAAGGTAAGATGTTTATATACATTCTAATTTATTTAATGTTAGTTGATAAGCTAAAGATATTCAAGGAATATATTAACAATAATTTAGCTAAGGGATGGATTAAAGAATTCATGTTCTAAATGGCAAGTTCAACTATATGAGTATTTAAGAAAGATAGTATTAAGAAACTAATTATGGATTATAGAAAGCTTAATATGTTTATAAAGAAAGATTGATATTCACTTTTATTAGCTATAAAATTAAAAGATCGATTAAGTAGAGTAATAATATTTATTAAGATAGACCTACAAAACGAGTACTATTTAATTAGAATGAAGGAAGGCAAGGAATGGAAAACTACTTTTAAAACAAGATACAGGCTATACGAATATCAAGTTATGTCATTTAGGTTAATTAATATATTAATTACTTTTATAAGACTTATAAATAATATACTATTGTAATATCTGGATATCTGTTGTATATACTATTTAAACAATATTCTAGTATATTCAAATAATAAGATCTAATATATCAAGAATATCAGCAACATTTTTAAAAGTTTAGTCAAAACCGATTTGCTATATAAACCAAGCAAATATAAATTCTATATTACAGAAACAAAATTCCTAGGATTTATTATATCAAGTCAAGGGTTTAAGATGAATAAGGATAAGATCAAGGCAATGCTTGAATAAAAGTAGTCAAATATAATTAAAGAATTACAATCCTTTTTAAGATTTGTCAACTTTTATTAAAGATTTATTAAAGGATATTCAAGGATTATAATATCCTTAATTAATCTAATTAAAAAGGATTAAGAAAGTTTTAAATGAATTATTAAAGTATAGAAATTATTCAATATATTCAAACAAATAGTAACAAAAGAATCAATATTATTAATATTCGATTCTAAGAAATCAATTATAATAGAAACGAATTCCTCAGATTTCGTTATAGGTGTAGTTTTGAATCTGTTACGGAGGTACCCGCACCGCAACATGGATTATGAGATAAACCTAAGGCCTTGGTGTTGGGACCTACGAAAACAGCACTGTAGGGACAGTTGAATTAAAGGGTAACTAAAGATAGCGGTAACCGAATAAATAAGCAGTGATTAAAAGATAGGTACCTATCTTTTATTGGCACCTACCCCACAGTAGGCACAGGTTGCACAACGGTTACAGATTAGCTAGTAAGCACAGGTTAAATAAGCGGTAGCCTTACCAGGTCACGAGGACAAGTGTCACGTGAAGGAAAGTCGATTCGACTTGTCGACTCGAGTAGTCGAGTAGACTTGACGATTCGATCAAAGTACGAAGGTCTATATAAGGGAATGGGTTTCATTACAATGTAGAGCTTCGTGCTCAAGAACAATCATTAGTTTCATTACTATAGTTACGAGAATTGCAACCAGTTACAACCTTATTGAATTCCTACTTGAAGTCTAGTCTAAACCACCTCGAGAGATCTCTAGACACTTCCACGTGACCCTAGAGGCAGCTCCCGTAACACTTTGAGCACCATTTCTGCTTCAAGTACCAATTCAATACCAACCGACGATATGACACCCACCAGTGCATCCGCGAGCAGTCAGGCACAAGCACCCGACACCGACGATGTCGAGATGACCGACGCTCCCAAGGAAATTACCATCAACGAAACACTCAAGATTGCCTTACCAGACAAATACCAAGGAAGTCGACAGGAACTCGACACCTTCCTCTTACAACTTGAAATCTACTTCAGATTCAACGAAGACAAGTTCACCGAAAAGGAATCCAAGAGTGTATGGGCTGTATCATATCTCAGAGGAGAAGCAAGCAAGTGGATTCAACCATATTTACGAGACTATTTCGAGCATGACGACCAGGATCGCATGCAACCCACTCGAACAATCTTCAACAGTTTTGAAGGATTTAAGACAGAGATTCGTAGAATCTTCGGGAACTCCAATGAGCTAGAGGTAGCGGAAGATAAGATCTTCAACCTCAAGCAGACAGGATCAGCATTGAAGTATGCTACGGAATTTCGAAGATATGCTGGAACAACCAAGTGGGACGAAACCGCCATTATGAGTCACTATCGTAAAGGACTCAAACCAGAAGTCAGACTGGAGTTAGAAAGATCTGCCGAGAGTGTAGACTTGAACGACCTAATCCAGGACTCCATCGAATCAGATGATCGTCTTTACCGATATCGACAAAGTCAAAGATCATACAAACCCCAGGGAAATCAAAAGCAAGAGCGTTACCGCAAGAATGAGGGAAGACCACGTTACAATCCACAGAGATATGGAGACCCTATGGAACTCGACGCTACGCACCACAAAGGTGGGAATGATGATCCGGAAAAGAAACGAAGACGAGAAAATAACTTATGCTTTGAATGTGGGAAAGCAGGGCATCGGGCAGCAGAATGTCGAAGCAAGAGAACAGGGGGCAAGAAGGGCAACTTTAAGAATAAGTTCGGCAAGGGCCAACTTAATGCCACCTTCACGCCACAATTGTGTGCTGTTAGCATGACAGGGCTAGCCACGCCACCACCAGCTTACGAAGAAGAAGAAGAGGTCGAAGGCCTCTCATGGGTAAACAAAGACCCGCAGTTAGGAGAATCATGGTCTATTCGGGAAATTGACCAATGGAACCGTCGTATCTGGAAATTTGGAGATACAGACGAAGGAACTATGAACGAGGACCTCAGCGTAACAGACGCTGAAGAGGGCGAATCGTATGAGGTTCGGTACGTCGATCAGCATCGAATTCTATGGTTTGGAATCACTACGAACACATCATTCATAGAAAGGATCAGTACCGATCACCTCCAGTGGCCAGACAGAGGAGAGCTATGGGAAGTGTTTTATCACCACACATCTGAAAGAAATGAGAATCAGGTTCTATTTTTATGCAGAAGAGTAGGAAAAGAACACCGGGTCCAGGCTCAAGCCATATTACCACCACCAGTTGTGGGTACGATAATGAAAGTCACTCAAGGGAACTACCGGTACACCCTATGGAGGGATTTACTTGATGACAGAGCTAGATCAGGGACAAGCGCTGCCTATCTAGAAGAGGAAGAACCTCGACGTGTAACATTTGCCGATGAGATCATCCAGAATAGCGAGAATAAGCAAATTACACCACAGCTGAATGCTACAGGACAAGCAGGACAAATATACTGCAGAGTCAAGATAAACGGACAAATACAACAAGCCATGATAGATTCAGGGGCTACAGGAAATTTTATTGCACCAGAGGCTGCAAAGTACTTGGGAGTCCCACTCCAGAAGAAACAAAACCCCTACCAATTGCAGTTAGTTGACGGACAGCTAGCAGGATCTGACGGGAACGTTTCACAAGAGACACGACCAGTACGAATGAGCATAACCCAACATTCGGAGGTTATACAGCTTGACGTTGTGCCATTGGGCCAACAACAGATCATCTTAGGGATGCCATGGTTGAAGGCACACAACCCAAGAATAGATTGGTCACAAGAAACAGTGACATTTGATCAGTGCAAGAACGGTCACGATGACACGTTCAAGGCGTCCGCGAGACGTAACACGCGCCAAGGAGAGTTGAACGCGAACAACACCGGCGACGTAGGACACCCAGTCCAGGGTCCTCCATTAAGAGCGAAGGACAGTACACCTCCTCTACAAATGCAGAAGCCAACGACACGGCATGAAATCGCAATCAAGGCAAAGGAGCCTATGATACCCGAACAGTACAAAAAATATAAACATGTTTTTAGAGAACCAGAGAACCATGAGGCTTTACCAGAACACAAGCCATGGGATCATGAAATAATATTGGAGGAAGGCAAGATGCCTGTGCACACCCCAATTTATTCAATGTCGGCCGATGAGCTGAAGACGCTCAAAGAATATATCAACGACAACTTGGCCAAGGGATGGATCAGAGAATCCACGTCCCAAGTGGCAAGTCCAACTATGTGGGTACCCAAGAAGGATGGTACTAAGAGACTAGTTGTGGACTACAGGAAGCTCAACACGCTTACAAAGAAAGATCGATATCCACTTCCATTAGCTACGGAATTAAGAGATCGATTAGGCGGAGCAACAATATTTACCAAGATGGACCTACGAAACGGGTACCACTTGATTAGAATGAAGGAAGGCGAAGAATGGAAGACCGCTTTTAAGACAAGATACGGGCTATACGAATATCAAGTTATGCCCTTCGGGCTAACTAACGCACCAGCTACTTTCATGAGACTTATGAACAATGTACTGTCGCAATATTTGGACACCTGTTGTATATGCTACTTGGACGACATCCTAGTATATTCAAACAACGAGGTCCAACACATCAAAGATGTCAGCAACATTCTTGAAAGTTTAGCCAAAGCCGATTTGCTATGTAAACCAAGCAAATGTGAATTCCACGTTACGGAAACAGAGTTCCTAGGATTCACCGTATCAAGCCAAGGGCTCAAGATGAGCAAGGATAAGGTCAAGGCAGTGCTTGAATGGAAGCAGCCAAACACCATTAAGGAAGTACAATCCTTCTTAGGATTTGTCAACTTCTACCGAAGATTTATCAAGGGTTATTCAGGGATTACTACACCCTTGACCACATTAACCAGAAAAGATCAAGGAAGCTTCGAATGGACCGCCAAGGCGCAGGAGTCCTTCGAAACGCTCAAACAGGCAGTGGCCGAGGAACCAATACTGTTGACATTCGACCCTGAGAAACAAATCATAGTGGAGACGGACTCCTCGGATTTTGCTATAGGGGCAGTTTTGAGCCAACCAGGTCAAAATGAGAAATAGCAACCAATCGCATTCTACTCTCGAAAGCTATCACCAGCCGAATTGAACTACGAAATATATGACAAAGAATTACTGGCGATAGTCGATGCATTTAGAGAATGGCGAGTTTATTTGGAAGGGTCAAAATACACAGTACAGGTGTATACAGATCACAAGAACTTGGTTTACTTCACCACAACGAAGCAGTTAAACAGACGACAGGTCAGATGGTCAGAGACCATGGCCAATTACAATTTTAAGATTTCATATGTCAAAGGATCAGAAAACGCTAGAGCCGACGCTCTTAGCCGAAAACCAGAATATCAAGAAAATAAGTCGTACGAATCGTACGCTATATTCAAGAAAGAAGGCGAATCACTGGTTTACAATGCACCACAGCTCGCAGCTACGCATACATTGGAAGACAACCATCTCAGGGTCAAAATCCAATCACATTACGACAAGGATGCTACGGCTATACGCATACACAAGACAATAGAACTAGGGTTCACGATAGAAAACGAGACCATATACTTTCATGGAAAAGTATACATTCCGAGTCAAATGACCAAGGAATTCGTGACGGAACAACATGGGTTGCCGGCACACGGACACCAAGGAATTGCAAGAACATTTGCAAGAATACGGGAAATCAGTTACTTCCCACGAATGAGAACGATAGTTGAAGAAGTTGTTGGAAATTGTGACACCTGCATACGAAACAAGTCATCACGACACGCTCCGTATGGCCAGCTCCAGACCCCAGACATGCCTTCTCAGCCATGGAAGTCCATTACATGGGACTTTGTGGTTAAACTACCACTCTCAAAAGATCCTACTACAGGCATTGAGTACGACGCGATACTCAATATAGTAGACAGGCTAACGAAATTTGCATATATGATACCATTCAAGGAAACATGGGATGCTGAGCAGCTAGCATATGTGTTCCTTAGGATCATAGTAAGCATACACGGAGTACCAGATGAGATAATCTCGGACAGAGACAAGCTCTTTACCTCGAAATTCTGGACTACCTTATTAGCACTCATGGGTATTAAGAGAAAGCTATCAACAGCCTTCCACCCACAGACAGATGGTCAAACAGAAAGGACCAATCAGACAATGGAAGCATATCTTAGATGCTATATAAATTATCGACAGGACAATTGGGTAGAGCTATTACCTATGGCACAATTCGCATATAACACATCGGAAACGGAAACCACAAAGATTACACCAGCACGCGCGAACTTTGGGTTTAATCCTAAAGCATACCAAACACCGATACTACAGGAAGTTAATGCCGAATCAGCAATAATACAAGTCGAACAATTAAAGGATTTACAAGAGCAGCTTGCTCTTGATCTAAGATTCATATCATCCAGAACAGCAGCGTACTACAATACGAAACGTAGTATGGAACCTACGCTTAAAGAGGGGGATAAAGTTTATTTGCTACGACGAAACATCGAAACCAAGAGACCAAGCAATAAACTCGACCACAGGAAACTAGGACCATTCAAGATTGATAAGGTAATAGGAACGGTTAATTATCGATTGAAATTACCAGACACAATGAATATCCACCCAGTATTCCACATATCCTTGCTTGAACCAGCACCACCAGGAGCGCCAAATGCGCCATTTACAGAAATTGAACCAGTCAACCCAAACGCCATATACGATGTCGAAACAATACTAGACTGCAAATACGTCAGAAACAAGGTCAAGTATTTGATCAAATGGTTAGACTACCCACACTCAGAAAACACATGGGAATTCAAGGAAGATCTCAGCTGCCCTGAAAAGCTACGGGCATTCCACCTGAAGTACCCACACCTGCCAATAAAGCCTCAAAATCCGCTTCGGACAACTCAGGCAAAGAAGAATCGAAAGCAAAGGAGTCGTCGATAGGACCAGCAACAGAGGCAGACGCCATTTCTTTTTCTCTCTCAACACGCTCTTTCTCTAGCCTTTCCTTTTCTTCCAGAGCATCAAGCTCATCCAAATATTTAAGGCCACGGTCGGCCATGCGCTGACGCCGCTCGCGCAACAACTTTTGTTGTTTCCTAAGGCGAAGGATCTTCGCCATAGCCTCTTCTTCCTCCGAACGAAGGCGTTCCTCTTGACGATCCAAGGCGCGCCAATCGTCTTCCCGAGGAACTTCTCGATTCCAATCCTCGGCCAAAGGAAACTCAGCATTATAAGAAGAACGTGCATGCATGTATTCAGAACAACGAGAGTGATTGGAACGAAACAAATCCTTAACACATCGATAACCATCCAAACGACAACGCGAACACGGAATCATTTCGACATCACTAGATTCAATAGCCTGAGCAAGAAGGATTTGTTCCTTACGTTTTCGAACAGTTAGGTGATTAGGGGAAATAGTGGTGATAGACATAATGAAAGAGCCTAAGACCATTTGATTCACCGGCCGGGTGGGGAAATGGAGCATTATAAGACGCTTGGGACAAGCGCTAGTC
Source organism: Botrytis porri (assembly GCF_014898465.1). Lineage (NCBI taxonomy): Eukaryota > Fungi > Ascomycota > Leotiomycetes > Helotiales > Sclerotiniaceae > Botrytis > Botrytis porri. The sequence continues at coordinate 44,316 of NW_024066102.1, read as the reverse complement.
TAGGAAGGGGATAGTGTTACGATGGGTAACAGAATGCCATGTGACAAGTGTCACGTGGTGGAGTCCCCAGGAGCCAGGGCTCCAAGGAGGTCCTTGGGAGCCAGGACTCCAAGAAACTCCAACCAACATCAGAGTACGAAGATCTATATAAGGGAATGGGATTTCATTACAATGTAGAGCTTCGTGCTCAAGAACAATCATTAGTTTCATTACTATAGTTACGAGAATTGCAACCAGTTACAACCTTATTGAATTCCTACTTGAAGTTTAGTTTAAACCATCTCGAGAGATCTCTAGACACTTCCACGTGACCCTAGAGGCAGCTCCCGTAACACAATCTTTATTATTTAGAATTCTATTTATATTAGAAGGATAAAATAAATAATAGGATTTTTAGAATATATATATTTGATTAGAATAATAATGGTAATAGATTTTGAAGAGGGTAAATGTTTAATTTAATAAAAATGTTGGAATTCAAAAATATCATTTTTAAATTTCAATATTGTACTTGTATATAATAGAATAAAACTATAATAATAAAAAATGTATCAAAATAATAAGAAAAATCATTTTTATAAATTGGATCTGTAATAAAGTGATATAATGATTGAATGATTTATAATATTTAATGGAAAAACTGAAAAATATTGAATTGTTAGGATTCACACCAAGGTTAGAACCAAATAGTTTCAGATCTTATGGTAATAAACCTTTAGGAGGTCCTGCCTCGAAATCAAGGCCAAAAATTATATAATCACTGTGTGGTCTGAGGATGAGATAAAATCTAAGTATCGGGATATCGATCATGTGATCATAAGGAGGTCATTGTTTTAGCTAGCGAGACGCTAGTGCTTCTTTATATAAGTACTAGCTTCCGATGGATTATGATAATGAAGAACGATTACAACCATAGAAGACTAAAAGTACTTTACACTTATTAACTGAGTCGATACCAAAAGTAATAAGTGATTCAAAGTAAGTTGAGGTTTCCTCTTTTATTTTTCTATTCGCTTCCCCCCCTATGTCAATCGACTTTCAGATTCAACGCCTTTGAAATTCTAAAGTTCGATAAAATGCTATAGCTTCACTTATAGATTGTAAGATTACCTAGGGACATAGATTCGAATTCGAATCACTCTTCGAATGTGAATGAATATTAAGTTTATTATGGTTACTAGGTAATTTCAACGGGAAAACAAGGTTCAATGGTCTTATCCAGCCATGATGAATTTGATGTAGCATCTATAAGGAAAACGAGTAAATGAACAATCTGAGGTGTCTGGAGCGTGGTAGTGCGGGGAAGGGTAAAACTAATGAGCTATTTCGAGAACAGCAGGAAATGGAATAATGAATCACATTAACCTATCAAGTGTTGGCAAGTTTTCGGCATGTTGACTCGCACCCTGAGTTATATCGTCTGTGTAAACTACTTAAAAAGCAGAACATGCATGGGAAACCGGAATACAAACAATGCTCCATTTGCAAGCTTCAAAACCAAGATAACCAGCAAGACTAGTTGGATGATTGATGTGTGTAGAGAGACAGCGTCGTATTGATATTTACAACATCTTTCAGCGAATCTTGTAACGATAGTTCAGGAAAATGATCAGAGGTGTCTTTCCAGTCATCTTCGACACTGCTGTATTTGATTGGCTACATCAGACCAAATATATAAAACATCGGGAAATCGATCTAAGAGAACATTCGAAGGTAGTCAAAATAGCCTACCCTGAAATTCATCTACGAGCTTTCGTAGTATTAGATTATCAAACCTTTTGATCAATTGAACATAGAATGCTAGAGGTGGTCGATTAAAGAGTTTCTATCTGGCATCGATATAACGTTGGACATGAAGTAGAATGCTCGGCGGATGAAACCGAAGAAGCAGATGAGGTGGATGACAGTATTTTGTGCAGTTGCAGAAGACACTGTTATATGCTGAGAGCTATTTTGAGATCTGGTGTGGTATAGAAGAACTCAACATAAAACGTTTGGAAATATACTGTCTGAAAGATCATAAGAACTTCCATTGGTATAGGTTGGATGAAGTATATTTTGGGCATGCGCGAATTTGTATTTCTTGCCCACACAGATAAAGGGTTAGTATTCATTGATGTTAGATATTGATGAGACGAGTAATGCTGGATACAAATTTTCATGTTTGTACTGGTGAATAGCTCAATAGTAGTAAGTCAGCCAAAGCCATATGAGGGTTCTTTCTCTCGAGAGACAGAGACAATCACCCTTGTTTTCCCGAAGTGCCTCCGATATTTACATCAAGATCTCTTCCACAATATTTGTAAACAACAATAAACACAATATTTCCACAACATCTTCGAAACCTTTAAAAATCCAAAAAAAAAAACAATCTCTCATAACCAATATCATTCCAAGATTATCTGTCTTGATTTTCTCTTTCCCAGGAGATACAGTGCTAAATTCAAGTTGCTTTCTGCTACTTCGATCACCATTACATTACTTACTAACAGCAGTTGTGTGTTCAACAGAAAATCAGTTATTAATCGAATCTAGTTACAATGGGCAAGGGAAAGAAGATGGCTGGAAATGCCAATATGGAGCCTCTGGGTTCTCGCACCAAAATTCCAACTTACAATTCAAATCCACTCAAGCAAGAAGAAAACGATGAGGACCTTCCTAACTTTCGTGCCGAAGCCTCGTCCTACATGTTTGGCTCAATCAAGCAAGAGGAAGACAATGAGGATAGTTTCCGTGGTCGGTTCCGTTCTCGCTCCCCATTGGAAACCCACCAGTCCCCCCGTCGCACCCGCTCTCAGTGCCGCTCCAGAAGCCCTGACGACCACCACCGTTCCATTTCTAAAACACGTCGATATTCCAACCACTATCGACCGCGTTACAGAAGCCCCAAAAGCTCCCGTATCAGTCAAAACCCGCACAAGTCTCGTCAGTCCCAGCGCTCTATTTCCTCTATTTCGGCCCAAAAGGTATCAAGCTCCAGTTCCTATAGATTTCGATCTCCAGATCATAGAGACCAAGACACTCCAAGCGGCTTCTACTATGGACAAAATCCTCGTAGAAGTTCTCCTACTGATAAAGGCGCTTCAAGAGGTTCCTATTACACACCGTCTTCTCGCAGAGATTCTCCTAAGGACCGGGGCGTTCAAAATAGTTCCTACTATAGACCATCGTATTCCGTTCGAAATACGAGTATGTTTCCTGAGTCCAAAAGCCGAGCTCTTTCTCTTGCATCAACTTATAGTCTTAGAGAATCTTTAGATGACGAAGAGGTAGCTTTTATCCACCCCCATTTGTATGCAATTGAAAGTTCCTGCTTCTAACCATTTCAAGACACTGACTACAGAGTCGTGGACGAAACTTGCCAGTCGCAAGCACGGAGAATTCATGTTTCCTGCCTACAACTCTCCTGAGCCACCAAGTCCAATTGAAGAATCGTGGGCGGAAATTGCTAGTCGTAAGCATAAAGAATTAATGGCAATCAAAGCAGCTGACACAACCACTTCGAAGGATATTCCACTCGCCACTTCCGTAGGAGAATCTAAACCCCTTAAACAAACAATAACTTTGGAGCAATCAACATCAGTGGCAAAAGATACCCCCGTCAGCCCTGTCAAAGATGTGAGATCGTTGTTGTTTGAAAGGAGAAGGCAGAGCAAAGCGCAGGGCTTGGATATCCAGAACCAAATATCTTCCCTTCTGTACCCTCGCAAAAGAAAAGCTCGACAAATACCACCGACTGAAACTAAGATAGATGTTACGACCGATATGGAGAAAGATGTTGGCTTTGCTAAATTATCTGAATCATCTGCGCAGCATTCAAACACTTCCCCATTGCCCATACCATTACAAGAAATGTCCTCACAAAGCGAGGCCCTTGTATCTGCTTCAGATCAAGGCATACACCTAGAGAGACAAGGCTTCCTCAATGATCTCCCTATGCTTATCTCATCTAGCCAGCGTTCAAGCCTCTCTCCCGAAAAGTCTACCTTCGTAACGGTACAGGATATTTATCCACAAAGCGAGTTTAATGTGTCGGCTCTCAATCAAGGCATGCATCCAGAGAGACAGTTCCTTCTCCAAACTTCCCCTTCGCCAAACGAATCTCCCGAACACTTACATCAACAGGCTGAATCCCGTCTTACCATTTCCCCTCCAATTATTAAAATTGAAACACAAACCTTGCAATCGAAGATCCAACTTCGCCGTGCATCCTCCCCTGGTAAGTTACCAGACTTCACCGTAATACGTGTTGCACATAGCTAATCTCAAGGTATAGACGAGAAACCCAAACCAATTCCAAGCATCATGAGTGAGCCATCATTTACCGACGACCTCTTTCAATCAGACCAATATGTAAGCACATCCTTCGACGGATAGACGAAAATTGGACGGATAGGCTGATGAAATATTTGGAAAAGCAGGATGTCGAGCCAGTGATTCCTACTCACTGGCAGGATTAACTCGTCTATCAAGAAATCCTAATCATACGTTTTTATCGTGTTCCCTATGTACTCAGCGAGCCAACAGGAACATGGACGTTATAATTTCTTCTCTTTTCGCATACAAGCCGGTTGTTGAATCAGGGAAATTGGTGTATTTCGCGAATATACAGGAGCCTGGGGTTCTGGGATGGATGTACCGACTTTTACGAAGCTATGAGATGATATCCTGGGACGGTAAATGCATGTGATCGGTATTTTCAAATTTGCGTTGGTATTTCTCTAACGAAGTCGTCTTCCGGCCTCGACATAATCCCTTTCTCATCGTTTTCTCTTTTTGTTTTTCTCCACTTCATGTTTCCATGTGGGATCGTAATCAGAATTCCTGTCATTTCTCTATTGCAACTCTTTTAGTTTGTTTCTCATTAATTCATGTCTTCACCTTACTTTTGTCGTCGAGCCACAGCTACATCGATAGCAACACCATTAATACAAGAAGTGTAACCAAATTGGTAGATCAAGATTTAAATAGCTACCACTATACTAATACAGTAGACCCCAAATATGTCGCCTAAGTCTTATGGCTTGACTTCGATTGGAACACGTGCAAAGAATCCCCAGGCCCTTTCCTACAGACACATCTAACAACAGAACTAACGCCCCTCCCTGTAACAGCTATAACTCCTATAATGCTTCTGTAACTCCATATCCTGCATTCCTGACTTGGGTATTTTCTTTAACAAAAGAAATAAAGAACGTAAATCCTGTTCTTAAAGATGCCTAGTCCAGCATCATTCCTATCCCATTCCATCCTATTCATCCCAAGACACATAACTTCATACTTATATTCGTACAAGATTAACCACAAAGGAAAAGAAATTCGGCACGAAAGAGAGATATCTACTGATATATTTTGTAATAATGAACCGACGCCCTCCTCTTTACTTGCCCTCACGTTTAAATTATCATATCCCCACTTGTTCGAATATAGTTTGTGTACCGCACTATTGCACATTCAAGAACAAATCATTTCCCCGTCTCGTGGGCGTCAATGTCGGTAGCCAACCCGGTGTCTTAGGTAGACCACTGGGATTGTCTCCATCGATATTGATAGTGATCGTTTTGCCTGATCCATCGTCTTTAGTATATACGACTGAACCACCATTCGTATTTGTATCTGTAGCTGTACTGACACCTTCGCTCGTCGAAGAATTAACAGGAGCTTGCCCCTGAGCTTTTATTTCAGACATGGTAGTCATTTGTGTAAGACGCGGATCGAATGTAAAATTACGTGTTTCTTGGCTGTAAATTGAGGATATCTCGGGGTCCATAGAGGTGTGGATGGGGACAGAGAGTGGTTGGAAGAGAATATTGTTGGAGGAGGAGACGGTGGTGGTGGGTTTGTGTAGGGATTGAACGCTATCTTTTCTCAATATCCCGGTGAGTATTTGTGGTCGCCAGTGTGGAGATACGACGGTGGGCGAGGTTTGTTGATGAGAGGAAGTAGTAGTGGTGGTGTTAGTAATGTTGACATTGGCGTTGGTGTCGGGAAGGACTCTCCATTTTTGTGATGATTCTAGAGAAGTGGTGAGACTTAAAGAAGGGGGTGGGGCGTTTCTCTTAGACCCACTACCATTTGCAGTTCTTGGACTCATATCTCTCTGTCTAGAAGTTGGTGGTAAGGGTAATGGTATTGGCGGGGGAGGGCTCCTTGAAGCTAAATGGGTGGGACTGAAAAAGTCATTACTTTTTCGAATAGTGATGCCAGAGTTGTGAGAGCCTGGCGAGAGAAAGTTTCCGGGCGATAGTCCTAAAGATGCCATGCGCGTTTTCTGAGCGGCGATCTCGGCTTCTTGCCATGGTTTTTTACTATGTGCTGTAGGGGGGTGGATGGGTGACTCGATAGATATTGGTGGTGGCGCGGGAAAATTGGTTATAATCGATGTGCGGGTACGACGAGTACGAGAATGCCGTTGGCTTAAGTTTCCTTTGATCTTGGGGTACTTGACTGGTGACACACCGATAACGTTTGATTTGTCCATGGGAGATTCGACGACAGGGCTGAGGTTAGTGTCGCCAGAAAGCTCTTGGGGCTCAGGATTGATAGAATCCATGGTTTCAAAGGATGTCATAGACCCTATTGAAGCTCTAGAGGTGCGATTTTGATCATATGATCCTACGGGATTGTATGCGGATTTCCCTAACACGTGGCGGAATGAAGGGTTAGATTGCATGAGTGAGTTCAGCTTCTCGATTTCATTTGAAGAGGGTCGACGATCGTGGGATTTTGCCGAATATACAGATGAAGTTGCTCTAAGGGGATCCTTGGTAGATGGATCGCGATGAACGGAAGGTTTCATTGCATTTTCGGGCCGATGAGGTTGTGAAAAGTTTCTTTGGAGATTAAGGGGGCGTATGTAGAAGTCAGGCTCTACTGAAGGATCCTTATATGAATCGATAATATGTTCTGTTTCATTTGGCGAAAGCTCACCTTGGCGGCGAGGTGATTGATAATGTGCGGGGTCGGGCTGTTGGAGAACTTTTTCTTTCGATATGGACCCATAGGAGGCCGCATTCCATGGTGCTTCGGATGCGACAGCTGTGCTGCATGAATCTTCATCTTCGAATTGCGTAACTACAGATTGTCGATTGTTGCCCGTGAATTTTGATGGATGCTGATAGGCAGCGGTGTGGATATCGTTGGGGTTTCGCTGGAAAGGAACCTGCAGAGTAAGGGCTGGTCTTTCGGGCAAAAGTGGAGACGGGCCACGTTGGAATACTTCCTCAGTGTAACCTATAGGGGTTAACATATTGTTTTGGGGACTTTCGGAGGTCATGGCAAGACCGATATTCTCTGAAATAGCGTTCCTTTGAGAGAAAGGATCGGGGCTTGGTTGGCCCCCCCTCGAAGGCATTCGAGCCCCCAAAAATGGCCCTATTGGCGTTGGTCCTCGGGTTGAAATGGAAGCTGGTGATGGCGCCATTGGCTTCGTAATACCGAAGTGAGATTGAGATTTGATGCTCAAAGAAGGCTCTTGCTGGAATGGGAGATATCCACTATCTCGATTTGCTTGCCTTTTCCGCCTCATACAGGCAAATAGCAATAGAGCTCCAACTACCAGAACCACACCACCGACTCCTGCTACCACAATTCCAGCTATTTGCGCAGTCGATAGTACTGTCTTACTTTTCTCCGGTGACGAATAGGCACCCGTAGCAGCTGCCGGTTGTGGTACCCCTGCCGATGATTTTGATTTCGTAGTTGAACTTGGAGTGGATGTAGCTGTAGCTGGAGGCGCAGTTGTGAGTAAAGTTGTGGCTACTGAATCACTAGCACTTGTCGTTACCACTGGAGCAATTTGGACGATACTTGCGGAGCCTGATTGTAAAACGAGAGTTGCTGTAAGAGTGCTATGCGTATTTGGCAGTGCATTCTTCTCGGAATTACACATGTTGTATGCTTTTAGTACTCTATCATCTACAGGACAGATTAGAAAGTTCCGTAAAGCAAACCTCGACAAATGACTTACTAGAGGAATCATCTCCATTACAGAAGCCCACGCTGGCTTCTGACATTATACATTGTACTGCCCCATCTCCTACCGTATATGTAGACTTGCTACCATTTTCACATAAGCAGTCGAACGTCGGTGTATCGCCACAAACATTTGTTGGAAAGTTGTCTTGTACAAAGGACTCGAAGCAGACTTGAGCGCACGAAGGAATAAAGCTCGTTACTTGAGATGGTAAAGAAAATTCAGCATTAACACAATTCGAGAATGCGTATATGAGTATGAGGAGGCTCAATGGTAACTTTGCCATTCTGGGAACCACTGTAGGAACGGGATGTCAGCATTATTTGTGTATATACATTCTCCAAATTGATCTGAGCATTTCGAAACTTCATGATGCTTGTGATGATGGAAGAGTTGAGGTCGTATTTCTTCGAGTCACTCAATCTGTTGGGCACAAGAGCTCTAAGTCATGGTCTCGATTCAGGTGGCATATGTATGGGAAGAAAAAGAACCAGAATTAGATTCTACTGACCTCGAAGATGGCAAAAATTCACTTTCCGAGTCGTCCAGCGTCTCATACATCATTATAATATGAATCTAGGATAAATTTCAAAGAAACCCATGGCACTGATGATACTGATAGAAGAAAGGAAATAGAATAAAATCGAGGAAAAACCCGACGGCAAGGAAATACGAGAAAAAACTGAAGGGAAAGAATGAAATAATGATGTAGAAAGTTTCCATCAAGAGAAAACAGCGATATGCTCACAAAACACCAAACAATCCCCGCAACGTTACCTTGCAAACCAATAGAGCCTTTCCAACAGCCGGCTTATGGGCCATATACATGGCGTCACAATTCTTCAGGTACGATGTGTGAGACTGCATGATACTACCGCTGGACTCAAGATACATAGCCGCTGCCATAATAGTTGACCCCATGTTTGATGTGATGATAAGCCTCGTTACCTGTATGGTGGTGGTTGTCCAGCTCTGCAAGTAAGCGCTGAAGAAATTAACCCTGGCGGTTACAAGGTTGGATTCCCACGTGACCTGGCGTAGACCGGATTGAAACGATGATTGTAATTGTAGGTACCTACCTACCTGGGTATGTACAGCAGAAAAGAAATATGCTCGTTCTATGGTTGTCTCTGCTCTCTACGCATTTTATCGATATGAGTAGATCCCTCTCAAGAACAGAAGTAAGCAGATCAATATTTCACTGGAGACAATGATGTTTCGCACCCGAGATAGTTGCTACGCCAGCCTCGAGGCCGTTTGCTATATATAACGATCAAAATTATAGATTCTCGAACTACTTTACCCACTTACGTTCCATTATAACTGGAGACCCCAATGCAGACCTGCCGAGCCTGCCTAGTCTCAGTTCATAATAGGTTCATAAGGTGTAAGCTACCGAGCGTCGTGGAAAATGTTCAACAATTCCATATTTCATTGTTCGATCGAGCCTGAGATGGGAAATACAATGTTAGTAATATTGATTGTTCAACGATTCATTGCATTTATACGTGTCAAATTTCGATGTCTAAGTTTGTTGCAGTCCATGCTCACTGCGTTCCGAATTCATTTAGTTGCAGCTATTTTTGTTTACGAAATCATTCATTATGGTCATTTCCTCGTGATTCATCCACGATTAGATTTTAAGAGCAAGTTTCGCGGCTGTGTATGCAACCCAGAATAACCCCGCTGTAGCGAATCCATTGTTGAAAAATATTCTCGTAAGCAATTTGAGCGTCCCCTCTTAGGATGAGCTTATGCATATGTGCAAACGCCTGCTTTTTCTCCCAATATTGTGCAAAGTGAATTTCAAAAAAAGATGTGGATAATTGAAGGATTCATATGAAAGCTCGACTCGAACAGGATTAAGACTGTAGATTGGTACCAGCACGGCTTGACTTAATGACCTTCTTCACAATCTCTTCCGTCTCATCCCAATCATCTTGGTTGAGCTTGATAAGATCGATATTATAATGATTTGCGATTTGGTTGAGTGCATCATAACTCTTTCTGTCGAAGACAAAGCTGATACTGACACCGACACGTCCGAATCTTCCTGTTCGACCGATACGGTGAAGGTAGGTTTCTGGGTCTGGCTCTGAATCTGATCGGCCCTTCATAGGGACGTCATAGTTGATGACCATAGAGACGGATTGAACATCGATACCTCGGGCAAGAACATTTGTAGTGATGAGAACCTTGGCCTTTCCTTGACGGAAATCTTCAAGTACTTGATCACGTTCTGAACCCTCAAAAGCACCATGAACCGCAACAACCTTGTGTCCTTCCTTTGTCAAACGTTCAGCAATATTACTGGCTGTATCTCTTCGCTGTAATCTTGATTAGTATCATTATCGAGAAAGTACATTCAACAACAATACCTTGACAAAAATGATCGAGGAACCGATTGTCATCAAACCATAAAGTTTGACCAGAACCTCATATTTCCCGACCTCGTTGGGACAATCCATGAACATCTGCTTGATCCCAGACACAGTAAGTTCATCGCGCTTCAACTTAATCTCATTTGCACGAGGCGAAAAATCTTGAGCAAAGCCGTAGACCTCATCGGGAAAAGTCGCGGAAAAGAGCAGGATCTGCTCGACTCGAATCATCCTAAAATCGATTAGGATATGTCACTCAAACTTCGAAAAGACCAAACTTACGACTTAACTCGCATGCACTGATCTCCCAGACCTTGCTGATCCAACATGTTATCTGCCTCATCCAAACATAGTATTTTCATTTGAGATGCGTCGATCGATCTTCGCTTGATCAAGTCCATTACCGTACCAGGTGTCCCTACAATAACCATTGCATCTACTTTGGCATTTCGCTCCACTGCGCCTGGAATGGCTGCTTGTACAGTCAAGCCATCAACAAATTGCCCAATGCTTCTAATGACGCCCTCGATTTGGCGGGCAAGTTCGCGACTTGGTGCTAAACATAATGCTTGAGGAGTAGTTGGCTTCGAAAAGTCGAGACGTGATAGAATAGTGATAACGAACGCGGCAGTCTTTCCTGTGCCTGATTGTGATTGCGCAATCATATTTGTTGGCGGGTTGCGAAGTAAGAGTGGAAGCGCTTTTTCTTGGATCTTAGAAGGCTTTTTGAAATTCATCGCATAAAGACCCTTGAGAATCGAGGCATCACTAGTAGGATCAATCAGCTTAGTCTCTGCAAAAGTGAAGCTCACACTCACATTCCCAACTGCTCAAATGTCTCTACAGAATACAAGGGACTGGTTTGATCGCCTTGAATATCGCTGAGTTTGACCTCAACCTCATATTGACCGTCCTGGAGAGTACCACCTCCCAAAGGCTCAGTAGCACCATCAACTTGCGCCTCCTCCAAAGGGTTTCCCTCATTTTTTTCAGTAGTGGGTGATGCAACCTCGTCTGCCCAAGATGTGCTCTTGGATTCAGACATCTTAGAATATTGCGTTGGTGTAATATATTGGAATGCTGGGAATATAATGTTGCTTCTTTATGAATAATTTAAGTGCGGGGGAGGGGTAAACTGTTTTGTTCTGAAGATGTTTGATTGATTTATTGTGAAGGATTACCTAGTAGAGATATTGAGATATTGAGAAGACGATAAGGGTTGAACTAACTTATAATCGTCTAGTGCATATTCGAATGTGTTAATCTACACGTGATTCAAGATCAAACTTCTAACAAGCAAATCGTACGAGCAAACAAAACAGCCACACATACACAGCCTTACAGCCACAATCGATCACCTTAGGTACGTGGACCTTACCTAGTTAGGTATGTTTCGCTGCTTTAAGAAACGTTTAGGTCACCCCCGTGTATTCCGCCCGAATCTGATAATCTCCCACTCTGCCCAGCCAGCCCAACTAATAAATAATAATAACAATAGTTAGTTAATCATAGTAACAATAATAATAAAGTACCTACCCAAGGAGCCAGGTATTATTAAATACTCCGTAATTTGGCGGGGCATTTATGCGTACGAGTTATTCATTACGGTTATTGTCCTGATGACATATGCCCAAGATTCAACCTTTATATTCATACTCTCATTCTTTACTTCTCTAATCTAACATGAATCTTTTCCCCCTTTCACGTTGTCCATGATACTTAGATTACTGACATATCATTGCGGTATAAATCATGGCGGAGGTTGATATTGCTCCCCAATTCGGCCTTGAGCTGAAGGTTGGTAGACACGCATGTTCGCATGCTTTCTGGGTCAATGCCTTTTCTGACTTTTGGTGCTTTTACAGGATGGATTCAAATCGGCAAATGCTTGGGTAACCAACGGTATCAACTGGATAGGCAGCGACATAGAAGGATTCTATCGCGAAAGGAGCGTCATTGAGAAGGAATACAGCGCAAAGCTTGCGGCTTTGGCAAAGAAGTATTATGAGAAGAAGACGAAGAAGTCGAGCAGTTTAAGTGTCGGCGACACACCTGTCATGACTCCTGGGTCACTGGAGAGGTTTGAGATACTATACCTAGGAATCGACGTGCAAATGTTAACCAACCGCATGTAGTGCTTCATTAACAACATGGACTACACAACTCACCACTCTCGAATCTCGCGCAGCGGAACATGATCGCTTTGGAGGAGAATTGATTACACAAGTGGCAGAACCACTGAAGGTACTTGGAGGACGTTACGACGAGATAAGGAAACGTCACGTTGAATATGCGGATAAATTGGAAAAGGAGAGAGATGCTTCGTATGCGGATCTGCGCAAGATGAAAGGGAAATATGATGCTGCATGTCAGGAAGTTGAAAACAAACGGAAGAAGGCGGAATCTTCATTTGATTATTCGAAGACAAAAGCACAAAACGCATACCAACAACAGATCCTCGAAATGCACAACGTTAAAAACAGCTACTTAATCGCCATAAATGTCACGAATAAACAAAAGGAGAAATACTATCATGAGTATATTCCGGATCTTCTCGACAGCTTACAAGACCTCTACGAATCGCGCACAATTAAACTCAATGCTATATGGTCGCAAGCGGCGCAATTAGAGAAGGGGATGTTGGAACGTAGCACCGAGTTTGTTAATCACGTATTGGTTGAGATTCCAAGAAATCAGCCTTCTCTAGATTGTATGATGTTTGTCAGACATAACGTAGGAACTTGGCAAGAGCCTCCGGATAAGCCATTTGAACCAAGTCCTGTGTGGCACGACGATGATACGATGATGGTGGGAGATACTGCTAAGGTCTTTCTTCGAAACGTCCTTAGTAAATCTAAAAATCAACTTGGAGATTTGAGGAGGGAAGTGGATTTGAAACGACGGGAAGTTGAGAGCACGAAACGTGTGAAGCAGCAAATCAGAGAGGGCAAAGATAAGCGGGACGAAGTTGAAGTTGTTAGAGCCATTTTTGCTTTACAAGAAGAACTACATCAGGTTGATCACAAGAGGCTGACTGCAGAAGTTGAAACATCAACAATTACGGAAGCCGTGGGAGATGTTACGTTAGGCTCGAAGAGTCACAACTTCAAATCTCAAACCTTCAAAATACCCACTAATTGCGATTTGTGTGGTGAACGTATTTGGGGACTATCAGCAAAGGGTTTCGATTGTAGAGATTGTGGTTATACGTGTCACAGCAAATGTGAGATGAAGGTCCCAGCTGAATGTCCAGGAGAACAGACCAAAGACGAGAAGAAGAAACTGAAAGCAGAACGTCAAGAAGCTGCCAATGCGGTTAAAGCCCCAGGTACAGGTCTTGCAGATAGTGTTGCGGAATTTCCAACCATGAGTCGATCTAATACTATGAATTCATTGAGTTCAGGTTATGCCGCTAGTGCACATAGATCCATCTCGGCAAAATCTCCAACCGAGGAAACAACTCCAGATGCGGCGGGTGATCGAAGGAGAAGCATATCTTCGAGTCTCAAGCCCGGCGGACTTTTAAAGAAAAGCAGAGTTGTAGCTCCTCCGCCAACAGCATATGTTAGCGAATTACCAGGTAGTAGTGTGGCTGATGGATCGACATCAAAAGAACCGAGAGGGAGAATGTTATATGCGTATGACGCTAATGGTGGCGAAGAAGTCACAGTTGGCGAAGGCGAAGAAATTACAATACTGGAACCAGATGGTTAGTGACCCCGCTATTCTTTCTCTAATTAATTACTAACCAATGATAGATGGCGGCTGGACCAAAATCAAACATGGCTCCAAGGAAGGTCTAGTCCCTACCGCCTACCTCGAAGTTCTACCTCCTTCTTCCTCTCCAAACCCTACGAATAGACCCATTTCTATAGTCTCCAATTCTGGTTCCTCCATCTCTACTGGTAAAAAGCAGGGCCCAGTTGTGGCACCAAAAAGAGGAGCCAAAAAGTTGAAATATGTAGAAGCGCTTTATGAGTATACAGCGCGGACTGATGCAGAACATAATATGGTGGAAGGCGAGCGCTTTGTGCTTATTAAGGATGATCCTGGAGATGGATGGATGGAGGTTGAGAAGGGGGGGCATATCAAGAGTGTACCGGCAAATTATGTGCAGATTGTTTAGACAAATTGGGCGGGATTCGTTGCTTGAAATCAGCATGGGATAGCAGGGAATGAAATGGGATCGGTGTATAGTTCAAATGGCAGAGTGCAAATTGTGGATTGTGGATGATACGTCCTCAAGGTAGAGCGGAAGATAAAAAGCAATTCTGAGTTTGTGAAACAACAGACAGACGTGGGAATTGAAGCGAGCGTTATTGAAACCTATGAGTTTTACCTACCTGCTTAGAACCTAGTAAATACCTACTTGTAAAGAAATGCAGATATAGAGCCTCAGCCCTATCGTGGTGCCGATATTTAATATCACAGGTGTTGCGTTGCCAGGGGTATTTTAGTACAATACGACAAGTTTGGGAGGCAAAATCATTTTGCGCGCTAATGATCATTAGCTCAAGATAGTGATAAAGGATCATTAGGTAAATCAGAAGGCGAGGTGATTGAGTGACAATGATAAGATGAGAAATTATTTGTTGTGTTGTCGGAAAATTCAATCTTGTGCATTGCATCAGTGTACGAGAGAAGGCGGCGGGCAAGAGATAATTACGCGAGATTTATTTCGCGAATCTTGTCCGGTAATTCACGATCGGGGAAATCAGAAATAAAACTTTACTTGAATTTATACTTGACAACCTACTATAGTCATTTCGATTGGCTAAAGCTCCCATCATATAATCGAAAGCATCGAAGAGGTGCCGCGAGAGGGGGGGAAATTCGCAATCACGTGATATAAACAATACAATTAGCGCCTGTTATATTAACACAAGGATCTTTAGGATTCTACCTCAATGGTCCACCATAATAGATTTATCGAGGGCTTTGGTTTGACAGTAATGCTTTATGTAAGAATCGCTTATTCTTTTACACTAGGTTGTTTAATTCTGTCGACATACTATACAGTATTCTAGTTCTGATATCGACAATATCTGCAACATAAAGCTACTTTGATTTGTTTCTTTCATCTTATGATTGAACTACTTCAATTGTAGAGAAAATTTAGGTATGTATCTAGGTGGCTCTCTTGCATATGCGCAGTAATCAGATAGCCGCTCTGTGTTGTGGCTGTAGTCGGTAACATATAGGTAGAACACTAATGAAGAGGTTGCCTGGTAATCCAAAATGAGAATTGTTATCACAGAGACTAGATAATTGACGGCACCGTTTTGACATTTAAATAGCAGATTGAGAGACACATATATTTTCCCGGTTCATTTAAGTAACGATTGCCATTTTACTACAATCATCGAAAGAAACCATTACAAGCTATTCAATTTCAGCATGAACCTCTGCATTTATTCTCAGCAGTATAATCAATTAAGAACTTTCATTACCATAATATTATCTTCAGATGCAAAGAGTACCCTTCAAAGGCATCCCGAATCGAAACGACGCTTATCGCTAGGGCAAAACCCCAAGAATCTAGAAGCCTTCTCCAAAACCCAATCCAAGGGGAGAGAAAGGCACACAGACAACTTAAGAGACAGACATAAGCATGGTCTGGATATGACAAACACTAAACTCAGGGACCTAGAAGGTCCCCTTAAACGCAAATCCAGAGAGAGATACGCGGGCGATTTCAGGAACGAGCATACATCTGTAAAAACGCGATCTAGAATTGCGGACCTTGACAAAGAAAGTATGAAAGTCCTAGGTGCATCATTGGAAGATGAAAGCAAAGAAATGATGAGGATTGACGAGGAGCTCAGACGAAGCTTCGATGAAGTACTGCTCAAATCATCACAGATAAAGTCAAATTTAAAACGGCTGATTTCGACAACAAAGGAGCTCTTGGTCTTGAGAGGGGAGCCGAGGACGAGCTCTGGTGATCTCCAAAGTGATCTAGTGAGTTATAAACAGCAGCTTGATATTACACAGAGGAATCTCAAGAAAATCAGAGATCTTAAATCGACTATAGCTCCCTGAAGTGCTAAGGGACTACAAAATTTAGTGTCATATTGGTTCATATATTGGAGTTGGATTGCTATAGCGTTTGCTTCGTGGGTCAATTTTACGATTAATTTTATTGTTTACATCGCTGGTTCTCATTGGCCAATTACTTCTTTTCGTAATTGGATTTACTTGTGATTACTGAACTCATATATCAGGTGAAGGACCTCAGGCTTAGAGTGTTACTTACTGAAAGATCAATATATTAATTTCTAGTATACCACATTACAATCGATTGCAATATACTAGATATCATAAGAGGATAGACTCAATGAAATGCACACCTCATCCGATTTGGATTCAGATATAAGTGAATCTACCGGGAAAACAATCCCAAAATAATTACGCTCTGATGTGATGGGAAAAAAATGTAATTTGATTTGACAGGATCAGACTAGATGATGCAGCGCGACTGACATGTGAAATAATAGTTCACTAGCTCTAGAAAAAGCCTTTGAAAGTTGACAGATAGATGAAAAGAGGTAGAGCTAAAAGTGATTTATCCTGATATTGTCAGATGATAATCCCTCGATTAATCCTGGGCATGAGTAATATTTCCTTCCCTTAAAATTTTAGACGAGAAGCTCCCTGTTATCATGAACTGATGATAATGAAATCCGCCGAGTATCAGGTTTGTTTTTTGCAATAAACCGAAATATACCAGTTTCGTAAGATTGCCAACTGACATTACATTTATGCTCATCGTGTGGCAATATATCACGCAAGCTCTATCATGAGTCTCCGTAGTTTACGTTAGTCATAAAGTTCAAGACCATTGCGCAAGATGGTCTGGGTCTCTTCCGGTAGCAAATGGATAAGTATGTAATCATTTTCTGTTTCCCATGTAATTATGTAGTAGTTGAATAATTCCTCCTTCTCTCTGCGCAGCCATCCAGCTTCGTGCATTCTCGCAAGAGTTTCAAGAATTCCGTCCGGTATGCCTTCACCAGGGAAACACCTCTGGTATCCAGGATCGAGCATCAACAATTTTTTGCTCAGCAAGACCTCTGGATTTCCCGTTTCCCGAGTGCAAGAGTAAACCATGCCCTGTTCTGTGAATCTAGACGGTCGGATTGAATTGAGCGATGCCTCAAGCATGATGCAGCTTGCCTGTTCGAATACTTCATTTATCTCGGGATTGTGATAACCGACATCGTGTAGTATTGATCTCAAGCATTCCACTCCACCTACGTCTCTATATGCTGAGTAGAGTGTCTTGCCATGCCGTATACGCACGTACTCACCGGCGTGATTGAGCTTCATACCAGCTTTCAAGCATCGAATAATTTTTTCCCTGACCCTCGGATAAAGATGGTCATGATCCACGCTCAATACGATGAATGAATTGAAAGTATCTATGCAGTAAGATTCCAAGGCCGAGTCCTTGAATTTGAAGGACTGAAGAACTCTCTGGATATATAGGCGCTGAGGGTCGTGAAGAAGGGCCCACGGAGGCTCTTCAAGGTAACGCAAAGATAAATGTTTTGACGACTCCAACTCATCTTACATGGACTTTATAGCTGTCAACGGCCAGTTATCTTGAGTCTGAACACAAGGAATGAATTGAGCAACAATCGAGTACCGAAGGCCACCCTCAAGTCGGGGTTCCCGGATTCCATATTGTTCATATGGGTCATGAATTGATTTCTTGAGAATGAGCCGTATAAGTTGTTCGAGATAAGGAATTATCAAGGGGTGGCACCCAAATAGTGTGTATACAACTCGCCA
Source organism: Botrytis porri (assembly GCF_014898465.1). NCBI lineage: Eukaryota > Fungi > Ascomycota > Leotiomycetes > Helotiales > Sclerotiniaceae > Botrytis > Botrytis porri. The sequence continues at coordinate 26,166 of NW_024066102.1, read as the reverse complement.
GAACAATGTTGTTGTTCCTGTTGAATGATTTGGCGTAGAATCACTTGGGTCTATTCCTGCTTCTATCAAGTACTCCATAACCCTGAAAAGCCTACTGAGGCGGACGACGGTTTCAGAAATACGACATCCGTAGGTCTCTTCGTTGACTATGGAGATGGTACAATAACATTGCTCCCAAGCATGGAACAGTAGTGAGGAAATGATACCTCCCTCGCTGGATAATGTCACATCGTGAATGGTAGCTTTTCCCTCCGCAAGTAATCTACGCACCATAGGTAATTCACCTATACGACAAGCTTTGGTAATTGGAGCATCGAATGAAACGTTATTATAGCATCTTAAACGCATATCAGAACATCCAAAAATAGAACCCCTCCTTTGTTGATCAATGAAAACAAGATACCGCGCTTGTGTAAGATAATTGGGACGAATATCAATCTTGTGAGTAGTTTTTGAGCTTACCAAGGGCTCTTCTGAATCGCTCGTAACGTCACAAAATCTCTGTTGTAAGGTTGTCGTTGTTGATCGAATAGTTATTGTCGCCAGCCATGCATTAATTATGCTTTTCGTAGTAGTTTGCTGATCAACCCTAGGATTGCTAAACCCATCTAAGAGGCTGTCACCACAATCTCTGGTTGCTGGCAATTGATCATTGTTGCCAAACAAGTGTTTGCTCACGGTTTCGGCACCAATATCAGATCGATATTTGAAATTTGAAGTCTTTTAGAGCCATGTTGGCACTGTTCTTGACGATTTGCGCCAAAATTGGGTCAAGTGCAGCATAAAAACCTTCCTGAACGGCATATATGACATCTAGATAGGCCTGATCGCTAGCAACAACCTTTTTTCCGTTCGAAGCTTGAGTAGTTTGTGAAGTTGTTATGGTTGTCGAGGCGCTGGGTGTAGATTGTGTGGTGGCAGTTGCAAGTACTAGCTGTTGTATGTTCGTGGTAATCCTTCTAAGCATTGTGAGTAGCTATCTTTCTTTGGGCGGGTGAAGCGTTTTTCATACAGATTCAATCTGGATTTTATGCCGATGATATCCATCTTCGCCTGGTGAAGTCTGCTGGCATATTTGGTGAATATATTCTTCTTTTTGGCGAATCTAAAGCTTTTTCACCAATTATTCCTCCCATTACGCTTATACGTATTGACAAATTCTTGAAGGTCTTTCATAGTGGACTCACTAAGCTCCAGGGCCAGTTTGATCTCGTCTTCTGATTCTCTTATGTCTGTGCACTCCTTCACCTTTTCAAGGGTATATTGAAAGTTTCGAAGGCCTTTCTCGAAACCTCTCAGCTACTCAAGTATATATATTGTTTCTTTCGGTGCGCCATTGATGCCGTCGAAACAGTCACAAATAAATTGACAGCCTTGAGGAATTTAACCCGTCAGTCCAATGAAGCTTATAACCAATGCACCAAGGCTGACAGCAGCAACAGCAGCCTCGGCCATTATTCAATTCAATCTTCATCAATAATTAATCAAATAGATATATATCAAAAGGTACAAGTAAGCAGAATCTCGGATGTTCAAAGGCCTGATCAATTGTTGAACGCAAATGATGATGAAAAGAGCTTAGGAAGACGATAAGATAATAAGAGTTTCAATAGTGGCAGTGCTATCTCTTCGTACAACTCATATGCATTCAACCGCAATACGTGAGGATGGTTGGTAGGCTCTTAACAACTATGTACCACAGCAGAGACACATGATAAACCTAAGCAGCCGCAGCAACTACTCCTTTCCAGCTGTCTCTAGCTTGAAGTCCTTCCCACCACTTGTTCACATGAGGATACTTTGCGAGCAAGTCTTGAAATCCATATTTTAATGCCTGTGTACCGTGTGGTAGATGGTACAAGTCAGCCAAAGTGAACTCATCTCCAGCAAGGTACTTCTGCTTCGAGAGGATCTGGTCGTAGACAGCGAGGTTGTTATCAAGTGTTTGGAGATATTTTTGAACCAACTCCGGGCTAGTGGCACCGAATCCTCTGCCACTGTGATTTTGTCAGTATTATTGTGGGTTAAATTGAGATGAGAGGTCTTACGGTTTGATATAGTATTCGAACCAGAGACCGAAGGTTTCGGCGTCAAAGTACGCCTGTTCGATTGAACAAGCCTAACGATGTATTAGTTTGCTTTCTTGAAAATTTGGCCAGGGACTTACTTGTTCAAATGAACCATAGTCTTTCACATCTCCCTCTGCAGGGATGAGCTTTGTACCCTTGTCAAAGTACTTTCGAGCAATATACTTGCAAATGGCTCTGCTCTCGTAGATCAGGAAACCGTCATCATCCAGGACAGGAATCTTTCCAAAAGGCTGCTTCTCAAGATGCGAAGGCGACTTCTGCTCGCCAGTCATAAGGTTGACAAGGATGAACTCGCAGTCAACGCCTTTCTCGGCGAGTGTAGTGAGTACACGCTGAGTACAAGTTGCTTGATGCATACCGTAGAGTTTGAGACCCATTTTGTAAAAGGTGATTGATTTTCAAGAGATTGATATGTGAGATTCGAAAATTGAATTCTATTGATGTTGTTGATGCTTGAGTGGTTTCTGAAATGTTTGAATGAATATTTACTCAAGGCGACTGACCTCCTTATATAGTCGTGACTGCTGCCATGAGGTATTGTGTATGATGCTTCCCCTGACCTCGCTAAAACAATTATGAACAAGTTCCCGAAGAAGTTATGCAGACGGAGCCGGTAATCAGACGGTCCGAGGATAATTTATGCATGCTCATCACTCATTAATCATAATAAACTACCCACTCGAGCAGTGAAGGCTTTGAATTTGACAAATCACTTGGTTTTCTTTTTAACCAACTGTCCACAATGAATGGTATGTGGAAGATGAGAAGGGTGAGACTGTAAAACTCAATTATCAAGCAAAGCGGCATAAATGTGAGGCGATTACGAAGCACATCGTGGGTATCGTCTAAAGCGGTTAGCGTATATTAATCAGCCAGCGATTGTAAGACGGAATGGTAGCTCATTGGGTCAAACAATGGGGGTAGCGAAAAGTAAGCAGTGTACGGAGCAGGACAAATTCATCGTGTATCTGCATGGTTGAGAAATCACTGACAATTATCCAGTGCTTTACTTTGCTGGATATGAAAGGACTCAGCAACTGCTCGTACAGTAGTACTATCCCCCTATGAGCAAATTTTCTCATGTCTATAGTATATAGTTTTTAACTCTCAAGAACGACAAGATCTCAACCACTCATATGATCTTATCTTTATTATATCAATAGATAGCCCTGATACAGAGAAGCTCAAGGCTATTTTAATTTTCTTGAAATAATGAGTGGTTGATTTAATATTCAATAAATCTCAGACATTTTTATCGTTTAATGACCGGATAAATACCTTTCAATCGGCTATTATATAATCAGGTTCGGAGATATATTTCGAATAATCTTGTAACCGAATAACATGATTTATTATCAAGCGGACTATATCATTAAGTAAATCATTTCAGAAATATACAAAATTCGTTTATATATAATTATATACTTTCTTTATTTCATAATTTTTTTAAAAAAATTTGAAACTATAAAATTTGAAACTATAAATATTATAAATATTCAATTGTTTATTAAAAATTTGAATTTATATAGTAGTTATTATAGAAATAGTTTTTTGTAACGAAAATCGTAACAATTTCTACTTTTTAGAGAATATAATAAAAATTTTCATATAAAAACCAAATACTTTTATAAGAGATTTCTTCTTATTAATAAATATTTTTTCTTTTTCAAAGGATAACGATTAATTATTAAAATGAAAATATTAAAAAAGACTAATTTTAATATATTTTAAAGTGGTCTGCTTGATGATATAATCTACTTAATAATAAACTACGTTATTAGATAATATATATAAAAAGCTCGAATAATAGCTTTAAGAATTTTTACCGCTTCATATTTTAGTTTTAATCGAATTATAAATCATCTAGTCATTTAATTGAAAATTTTATTATATTAATCGATTTCTTCAGAGTAAAGCTATTCATTAATGTAAGAGAAAAGAAAATTAGTTAAGGGGTTGAGATCTTGTCGTTTTTGAGAGTCAACGACTATAGTATCGAAGCCCATTCGATCTGTTAAAGGTTTCATGATCAGCAGATATCCGAAGAAAGAACAGATGCGCAAACCAAACTGAAAAACCACCAATGCCCATACTAATGTCGTTCTCAGAGGAGCTTCTTTTACTTTCATATCGGAAGGATTATCTAAAAGATTAAGTTCCCGAAATCTATTGCCTTGGCTCGCTCTCAGATCGAACCCGGTACTCAGAGGCAGTAAAAGTTTTAGCAGCCATAGCTGTCATGATTGTTTTATGCACCACACTATCATTGCCTAGGTACGGCAAAGAAACACTGGACATGCGACGTATAGAAGAGTACTGTGGTTTTGATCCTCGAAGAGTCAAACTCGAGTCCTTCGCAAACCCAATATTGTGCGAAACTTTAGTTTCTCACCGCATGCACGACAATTTCGTCTGCCTCGAGACTGTGGTGAATTCTTTCCTACGGCCCTTGGAACTGGAGCTTTGAGTGTCTTATTATCGGTGTAAATATCGGAGCTATTGGTGAGAGAAGTCTCAAGATTGGAGTTGTGGGTGTATATTGTGACTTATTTTGTAAACTTCGGGAACAGGTAAGTAAGCGAATATCCATTGAAGAAGCCATCTTGATTACAGCCAGAATAACTGCGAGGAATGGTACAAAAGGCAGTGATAATTAGCTATGAAGGATCGTGATGCTTCGATGGAACATATGACTTAGTCTTGTGACAAAAAGACCAACAATTTCCATAGAGTCCTATCTATGACTTACGAAGTGCTCCCAAAATCTAGAGATCACCTCGTCGCAGTAGCTGGCCACTTCTGGGATACGCTAGTCTTCCTTTTACGATAAGTATCACCTATGTTTTGAAGCACTTTCTACGTCCATAACATTTAGCTATTTTCTAACCTCGACAAAATCCACTTGTGCGACGATCAATATCTATGTTAGAGTAGCTGAGGTGCGGTATTCCGATATTACTCGTTCAGATGAGTACCAGCGTGATAAGAGGAGGATGGAAAATTTCTGTGGATAGTGATCGTGTTGAGTCGTGGTTATCATCTCATATCTTATTCTTGCCTTGTTGGTCATGGAATTTAGCTTGGACAGCTGCACGTATTGTGATCACTTGTGTAAATTGAAACAACATAGATCTTATAGGATGTGTATGGATCGGAATTTCGGAAAATATCAGCGTGGATTATGACATTCGCATTTTGGATAATGAATCTAGGAGACGATACAGGGATCAATCTCGAAGAATAGTATATTGATATCTCTGCAATTTGATATTTCGATTTGCTAGACGAGTGACAAAGTGATAACGAACAAAGCTTCACTTGGGGCCAAATCACGGTGACAACTCGAAACCCATAAATACGGGAATAGCTATATAAGCATAGCGCATGACTTTAGGTGCTGCCCCTCAAAAGCTCTTTTCAATCACCCTTCAGGACCACAACTCACGGTTTTCCCGGCCTCCTAATCTTCTCCCTCCTCCACAACAAATTCTCCCACTCCTCCCCCCCAAGCCCCCTCGGAACCTCATCCACAGCCACCTTCCACTTCTTCGACATCCCATACAGCTCATGCTTCTCCAAATTTCGCAGCAGCGCTTCATACTGCAACACACTAGGACTATCCTCGCCCTGGAGAACCGACCATCCTCTCACCGCTTTCTCTACAAAAATTCTCGCGCGGGCTAAATCGCCATTCGCGATGCAGATCTGTGCCGCGTCGTAGAAGGCTCTGGGGAGACCGGTATCATTGGGTCCTAGTTCATTGTATCTTCGAATCTGCTGATCCACGTAGCGGAGTTTGAGTAAGGGGACTGAGAGGATTCCCATGATACCATCTCGACTGATGAGTTCGTCGAGTTTGAGAATTTCCTCGAGCTTTTTATCGACTGCTTCGCTTTGCTCGAGAGGTAAGGAGCAGAGGTTACACGCACACGTGAATGCGAATTTACTGCGCAATCTCTGTTGTCGAGTTTCGCGCTTGTTGAGGATCCCGAGGTAGAAAATTGTGATTTCTTCATCCGATTCGATGTCTCGTTTCGCATAGACGGTGTGGCGTTTGGTATTCTCGTTCCAGCCTTTTTGAGCGTTGTTATCGCAGGCATGATTGATGCGACATGCATTGATGAATATACCAGATTCTCGTACAGAATCTCCGAAGGGTAGAGCGTTTGTTCGGATTATTCCTAGGCGCGGCGGGGTACCGTCGTTGGCATAGATATTGTGCATGGAGAGGAAGGCTTGTCGTTTTTTTGCAGAGAGCGCTTCAACTTGTTTGCGTATAGATGCCTGCAGGACCGTTGTGGCTGAAGCATCCTCTGGGACTCTGATGATGGGCTCTTCGGAAAGGATGCATGTGCCCATAGGGATTGTTCGTGTGGCGATGAGTCCTTTTCCCTTACCTGGGACCTCCTGAATAGCGTACATCGGTTCAAGCATAGAGCTCGACATATTCGTGCACTCATAATTTGATCCTTTGCTCAAGAAGATATATGTGCTGCTGAAAATGAAATCGATGAATGATCATACGTAAACTCGAAAATAACGGTGCAGCTCCGTGAAGGTAACAGTCTACACATATGAAAGTTTGTGTGACATACTCATCGAAGAGGATTGGTTGAGCACAAATGCGTTGATACCTAACAAGACAGCAATATGCCAACATCCGAGGGCAACTTGCATGAAAGGGCAACCAACGACAGTCATACTTGTGACCAAAGGATATTTCCTATATCCGAAATCGTCGATTTCATTCCTTTCTATTTATCAACTCTTCTCCTATGTATTCGAGATACCTTTCTTCATTATCAGATACTCCTTGAGCTTCTCAACCCAAAGACATAACGTAGTTTATCAGTAGGTCAACCATATCAATAGATCAACCACTTTTACCTCGAATTATTACTTCAAAGCTATATTATTCAACAACAATTAAATCAATTAATTAAAACTATTAAGAATCTAATAATTTAGAATCTATTATATTATTTTAACAAATTCTTACATTATAATTTGTCTTTCTATATTTACTATAATATTAATTAGAAAATACTTCCTTATTAAAATTTCCCTCTTTTTAATATTTATTATATTAAATTTAAATGTTAATCTTTTATTAAGATAATATATCAAGAGTCTTTTATTCAATAAGTATTCCTCCTTAATATAATTAGGTTTTTTATATATATTAACATTTACTTAATATTTTATTTATTATTTGAAGTATATAATTCTTTATATTTAAAAGTGTATTTTTATAAGCTAATCTTTCTATACTTTTAATTAAAGTTAGTATAATCTTAAATATAAATATAGAAGAACTTACTTGATAACAAGTTATTTGAGATTTAATTAATATTAATTGAGAAAAAGCTTTAGTTGGATTATAAAGGGTTTAAGAGATTTATTGATTTAGGTCGAAAAAGGGAGGGGTAGATGTATAAATTCGAATATTTAATTTCGAGAATATAACTTTAGAATTGAATAAAATTAAATCTATTTTTTAAAATTCTGATTTCATATTCTGAAAGGTAATTAATTCTTTATATACAACTTTAAAAGCTATAAAGAATTCAATCTTCGAAATATAATTAATATATGTCTTAATAAATTCATTAATTTGATTACTATATGAACATTTTAGATTGCTAAAACAATCAACATTAAGTAATTGAATTAAATAACTTAAATATAATAGTTATTGGAAGTTGTGGCATGTACGCTTAGCTACTATATATATATCACTTCCACTTTATAAGTTAGATTTTATCTTAGTATAATTAATCTACATAGTTACTTTTATATGCATTCTATTAGCCTACCCTTTCATTATGAACAGGTTATAAGTCCAGTAGCTTTGTAGTAAGATTAAGGCTGAAAGCTTTTTTAATAGTTTATATTGCTAAAGTAAAGGTTGATAACGAAAAGCTTCTATACAACATGATATTAATATATAAAGTGTGTATAGTAAATAGATTACTGAGTAGTAATAGCGAAGTAATTATTTACATTATATCTTTTCTTTAAATAAGAAAACTACAAGTTATTATTAAAAAGATCATTTATTCTAGCTTAATGTTGAAGAGTATTATCTGCTATATAATATTCAATATCACTTCAAAAATTATTATTTATAAATCAAAAATTATTATTTTCAATTACCCTATCTTAAAAAGGATTTCTTTCTTTAAATATTAATATATCTAAAGTGGAATAGTGTAATTTAAACAATTCCTATTTTACTCTTTTATTTTATTATTAAACATACTTAATGTTGGAAGTTGTGGCACGTGCTCTAAGCTACTGTGCATATATCACTTCCACTTCGTAGTTAGATTTTACCTTAGTACAATTAATCTACATAGTCAATAATACATGCATTCCACTGGCCTGCTCCTTTATTGTGAACAGGTTATGAGCCCGGTAGCTCTGCAGTAAGACTAAGGCCGAAAGCTCTTTGAATAGCTTACGTTGCCAAAGGAGAGGTTGACGACGAGAAGCTCCTACGCAACGCGACGTCAACATACGAGGTGCGCACAGCAAACAGATTGCTGAGCAGCGACAGCGAAGTAACCACTTACATCGCGCCTTTTCCTCAAGTAAGAAAACTACGAGTTATTACTGAAAAGACCATTCATTCCAGCTTAACGCTGAAGAGCATCACCTGCTACATAGTGTTCGATATCACTTCAAAAATCATTATCTACAAATCAAAATTCACTATTCTTAATTACCCCGCCTTGAAGAGAATTTCTCCCTTCAAACACTAGTACATCCCAATCGGGACAGCGCAGTCTTAAACAGTTCCTCTTCCACTCTTTCATTCCACCATCAATCACGCCTAGGTCATCGACGCAAGCTTTCTACTTGCAGAACCTTCAAAATGAACGAAGACACTGGATCCAAGGATTACTCCAAGCGCATCCCTCCTCTCACTCAAGAGAATCACGAACGCTGGACTCGTCAAATAAGAATTCAACTTCGAGGAAAAGGTTGGTTCTATACATGCGAAAAGACATTGCATGAATATGCACGGATTGCAGCAGCCGACAACTTAATCCAGGATTTCGAAGAACTTCAAGTCTCCAGCGGCAGCGGCAGTACCACTACAAAGATTCGACTCAATATCGACAAAAAGGCCACCTTTCTTAAGGACGACGCTAGTGCATTATCTTACATCTGTCGCTCATTATCTGACGATGATGAGGCTTTAGTGGACGAATATGATACAGCAAAGAAACTTTGGGATTATCTAGCCGTCAAATACTCCAGAATCGATGATATCGCAGCAGACGAGTACCTCCTCAAGATCAAGACCTTCTCTTTCGACGATACCCCTGATATGACTATTATAGGTGCATGGGATAAGCTCAAGGATCTTCGACGAAAGCTCTTATCTGCGGATGCTTCAGCCGGTGCTTTGTGTACAGATAAATCACTCTTTCAAAGCCTGACCTTGTCTCTCCCTGATGAGTACAAAGTCATCATTGATATGATCCGTGTCGTCAGTTCTACTCTAAGCATTGACGATAAGATCAAGCATCTACAGGTCAAAGAGGCAGAGATCCAGACCTCTGGAGACTCGGCACACCTTGCAAAAGGAAAGAAATATGTCCCACCTCATCGCCAGCGTAAGGCTAGCACAAGCTCGGAGACCGACACATCCATCATCACTTGCGAACTCTGCGACAAACCTGGCCACTCAGTCCTAAAATGCTTCCAGCTCCGTCGCGCCAAGCGTCTCTTGAAATCCGATTCAAAGCACAAACAGAAGAGAAGACAATCCACCTCTCCAGTGCGAAAAGACAAAAAACGCAGGGAGCACAAGGCTCATATCGCCGAATCAAGCTCCGATGCTACTGAAAGTGTCGTCGATAGTGAGTCTGATTCTGAGCATTGTCATCTCACCAAAGAAAGTATTAGTAAGGCATCCCCATCGCAATGGTACGCTGATACCGGCGCCACTTCACACATGTCTGACCAACGTTCTCTATTCAGAAGTCTAATTCGTACTCCGCGACGAAGGATAACGGTTGGTGGGGGAGCTATGTACTCGGATGAGCGAGGAACAGTGGACATGGTGTGCAAGGATGGAACAAGGACATCATTAGCTGGTGTGCTATATGTACCTGGATTGGGGGTCAACCTGCTCTCAGCCAAGAGAATTTGTGAGGCAGGACTCAAGGGTACATTCAGTCTCAAGAAGATGTATTTCACACCAGAAAACGATAAGAATAATAAGATCATCAAAGCAACAATGAAAGATGGGATGTATATCATCTCGCATGTGAAACCAGGATACGAAGATTCTGCATTCTTTGCGCTCTCTGCAGAGATCATTGATGGTACAAAAGGGGAAGTCGAAGAATTAACCATGACGGAGAAGGAAAGATACCTTATCTGGCATAGACGCTTCAATCATCTCGGCCCTGACAAAATCAGGAATCTGCACAAAGTCACTACACTCCAGAGACCGATCAAGGTCCCTTCAACTCTTGATGTCTGTGAAGTGTGCGCTCTCACAAAGATGACTAACAGAATCCCAAGTCAACTAAGTGCACGAAAATCCAAAAGGCTAGAATTGATCCATTTCGATGTTGCTGGCCCTTTCCCAAGGACCATTCGAGGGCACAGATACTTTCTCCTTATTATCGATAGCGCCACAAGGGTAAATTGGGTCATCCTATTGAAACAGAAGAGCGATGCAATACCCTTACTGAAAGCCTGGAAGCAAGAAATTGAACTTGCTACAGGAGTAGCTGTAATTGCTGCCAGAACCGACAATGCACCAGAGCTTCTTCAAGCCGTCCGGGAATGGAAGACTGGTGTGCGATCAGAGGTTACAGTGGTTGTATCGTCTCACCAAAATGGTCCAGCTGAACGCAATATACGCACCGCAGAAACCGACATGAGAGCAATGTTGAAAGAAGCTCATTTACCATTAGAATTTTGGGACGAAGCTGTCGAGCACGACGTATACATTCGAAACCGCACTAGTATTGGCCCAGATGCAAATGGAATCGATCGAAGCCCACTCGAAGCATTTACAGGCACATTACCAGATATCGATACATGCAAGGTCTGGGGGAGTCGATGTTACGCCTATATCAACCCCAAAACCATCCCAAAAGGACAAAGGCATGATAAACTTCGCGACACAGCAAGGGTTGGGATATTCCTGGGATACTCAAAAGACACCACCAAGCATATAAAGGTTTATTCACCAGAGCTAGGTTATACTTACCGCTCTTATCGTGTTACAATCGACGAAAGCTACAAAGGAGGGGATCTGGATCTCAAACTCAGAAACTGTGTAGCTGGATCACAAGGTACCAAGAATATAGAACCTGATCGCAGGCCTCGCGGCAGACCTAAGAATGTCCCTGAATCATCGTCTATTCCAGTCGATCCACCAATATCACCAAATGAAATAATCACAGACTCGATAGAGGTGCGCTTGCCAATACCAAAACGAACAAAGACTGAAATACCACGCTTTGATGAAGATGAATATGGAAATATCCGACAAGTGGCTGATGATTTAACAAGACCGGCAGGGGAAAACAACAAAGAAAGTGATGTTACTTTACCTGATATAACTTCACCACCTGATCATACACCACCGAAGTCAAGGGCACCTGAGGATATAACTTTACCACTTGATCATACACCATCGAATTCGAGTACATTACCTGAGAGTGTATTACCTGATATTGCACTACCTAATGAAACTTTACCACCTACTGCATCTACATCTGCATCTACTTCCACACCACCTTTGAGATACAATCTTAGGAAGAGAAAGAGAAGCGATGACGACGATATAGAAGAACAGAGAGACTCCAAAATCATTCGGGCCTTACTTGCTTCCTTAAATAAGCCAGGATCAGAATCAATTGAGCACGCCATGATTGCCATTCCAAATATTCATCAATTCGAACAGGAGACGAATAATGAAATTGCTTCGAAGATCTTGACTATTTTAGCAGATGCACCAGCAGAAGCTGAGACCGCTCTACCAGCAACGGAAATACTCGGGATCAAGATACCGAATACATATAAAGAAGCAATGGCAGACAAAAAGCACGCGAAAGACTGGCAAGCTGCAATTCAAGAAGAAGTAGACTCATTGGTCAAGAATGGCACTTGGGAAGAGTTCATTTTACCACAAGGGAGCAATCTAGTTTCAACGAAATGGGTATTTGTTGTTAAGACGAAGGATAATAAGGTAGAGCGATTCAAGGCCAGATTAGTGGCTAGAGGGTTCAGCCAAGTTTTAGGTAAAGATTACAACGAAACCTTCGCCCCCACTGTTCGACTCGATACTCTTCGCCTTTTCCTTGCAATTGTTGCAAGAGAGGACCTCGAGTGTTCCCATTTCGATATCAAAAATGCGTTCACCGAATCACACTTGAAAGAAGAAATCTATTTAGCACCCCCTCAAGGTGTTCATGTTCGTCGCGGCCGCGTTCTACATGCACTTCGGAGTCTTTATGGGCTAAAGCAAGCTGGTAGAGATTGGAGCCTTCTTCTGAAAGGAGAGTTAACCAAGATGGGTTTCGTACAAAGCCTTGCGGATCCGTGTTTATACACCAATCACCCGCGCCAGCTAATTCTCCTAGTGTATGTAGATGATATTGTTACTGCTGCTGCACAAAAACGAGATATTCAATGGTTTTATCACAACCTTTCTGCTCGATTCAACACCAAAGACCTGGGGGAGATTAGTAAGATCTTAGGAGTGCGCATCATTCGTAACAGATCAGAGAGAGTGTTAACTATGGATCAAGAAGAGTATCTGGATGCAATGCTTACCCGATTCGGGATCTCCCATGGTCAACACACTCCAAGGAAGATACCAATCTCGGATTACAACCAACTACGACCAACGCTCCCAGACGACGAGCTCACTGATGTAAACGAATACCAGCAAGCAATCGGCAGTACGATCCACCCTATGGTTTACACTAGACCGGACATCGCATTCGGTCTCGGGAGATTAGCACAAGCTATGTCTAACCCTGCCAAACATCACAGCGTTGCACTCAAAAACCTTATGAGATATTTGAGGTCAACTATTAAACAGAAACTACGTTTTGGGCCTGGGGGAGTTCAATCAGATATTTGCAAAGAATATGACCTCCTACAACGCACCATCAAAGTATACACCGACGCAGACTGGGCAAGCGATAGAACCGATCGAAAAAGCATCTCTGGTGGGGTAGTAATGTTCTATGGTGGACCAATCTCATGGGCAAGCAAGAAGCAGACATCTGTAGCTACATCTAGTACAGAAGCTGAGTACATTTCCATGGCGATGTTCACCAAACAAGGGCAATGGGTAGCCCAACTCTTGAGGGACTTAGAGCGACCACAGTATATCGGGAGCAACAGCGGAGTTCAAATGCTCGGAGACAACCAAGGAGCGCTAGCGTTAACCAAGAACCCACATCTACACGAGCGATCAAAGCATATTGACATATGTCACCACTTCATTCGAGATCTCACAGAAAAACATCTAGTCAATACCAGCTATGTCAATACAAGTGATATGGCTGCAGATGGATTAACAAAACCATGCGCAAGGGTGATATTTGAGAGATTCAAGAACATGCTGGGGTTTCAAAGAGAGTAAGCTCTTTGGGAGAGTATTGGAAGTTGTGGTATGTGCTCCAAAATCGACTAAATCGACCAAATTGACCAAATCGACCAAAATCACTGAATCCACCCATTTCACCTATTTCATCAGATTCATTGGATTCATCTTACGTCGAATTTATCAAAAAAAAAAAAAAAAAAAAAAAAAAAAAAAAATTAATGATTTCAAGAAAATCACGTGGAATAACAGATAAGCTTAAGGTCTGTTCGCATACGATCGGATTTTGATGGTCTACCATATTAAAACAGTAACCCTACGATCAAGGAATAACGAATTTCGAAGCAATCAGTTATTGGGCGTATAAAAGGAATTTTAAAGAAACTAACTACTGAAGCTGAGAGAGTAAGCTCTCTGGGGGAGTGTTGGAAGTTGTGGCACGTGCTCTAAGCTACTGTGCATATATCACTTCCACTTCGTAGTTAGATTTTACCTTAGTACAATTAATCTACATAGTCAATAATACATGCATTCCACTGGCCTGCTCCTTTATTGTGAACATATATCTTATAAAGCCAACTTATTACTACAAAAGTATAAGATATCTATTCTATTTTCTTATAATAATTTCTAGAGCTTTAATAATCACTTTCTACTATATTTTAAATAGATTTGTTATAATTTCAAATTGATTATATAATATTATGTTACGGAAAACTACGTGCTTTATATACTAATTATTAAAAGCTTTACTTCGGTATATTTATTACGGGGCTAATAGATAAGAATAGGGCTCTAATAACTTTATTCTAATTATTACGACGTCAACTATATAATCTATAGTTGTCTTTATATTTTAAACATAAACTATTAGTATATTCTACTTTCTATAAGTAAAACCATATTTTTTTTATAGCTTTTCTACTTTTATAATACAATATAAATCTTCAACTATATCTGAATAATTTATATTATCTTTATAAAAGTTATTATAATTTCATTTTAATTAAATCCTATCAATATTATATTCTAATTATACTAATTACATTTATTATTGATTTATTATATATCTTAGTTATTATTATTTAAAAGCTTTATAAGACTGTTTTACAATTGTAAAAGGATTCTGAAAATAACTAATCAAGTATTTATACTCAATCTATTCTTATAATTCCTTTTCTTAAATTATATTCTCAATTCCATTAAAATTAATATCTTTTTGTTTATAAATTTATTTAATAATTCGAATAATATATATTTCATAATCATACAAGTTATATTTAAATCAATCGAATTAATTACAAGTTTATTATAAATATAAATTGTTATAGTAAAAGCCTAAATTATTAATACTTAATTAAAGATTATCGAATTGAACGATATAATTGAGATATTGAAAATCATTCTTTATAATAACCTATAAGCTTTATTTTATCAAAAATACATTACTACTTTTGAAAAATTTAATAATAAAAAATAAAACATTATAAAGTAATAGAACTAATATATAACATTTTATAATATAATCAATTATTATTTAACTATAAATTATAAGAATAAATCAGAATTCTAAAAGATTCTATTCATTATTAATTTACTCTTTAAATCTATTTATATAAACAATTAGATATACTTTGATATAATTATTAATAATCTATATAATTTCAATCTTTAGTCTTTCAAATAATGTATTATAGTAAGTATCTAATATGAATTAAATAAACAATATCAAACTCTTAATCTTTTATATAAAACCTTTATGAATTATAATAAATATAAAATAAAGAAGATTCTATTTAATAACTTTATTATTAAATTTAAATAATTTGTTATTAAATATAAGAAAACTGTTGAATAATAAGTTGCTAATCTTAAACTTAAAATCTTATAAGAATTAATTAATATTTGGGTTAATTATTCTAATAAGTCTTTTACTATTGATATTAATATATGAATAATTTAGTAATAAGATATTTATAATAATTTAGTAATAAGATATTTATAATAATTTAGAAAAGAAGATTTATTTTGATAATTAATGTAAGAATTAAGATATTAACTTTAATTATAATTAATTAAAATCTTATAATAAAAAATAGATTATTATTATAATTTCTTTTATATTGAATATCTCTAATAATTCTATACAATTGAATATTATTCGTTAAGATTAGTATTTTTCTTTTTTATATATAAGAGTAATATATTGATCTCGACTTCTATCTTTATTATAAAAAGCCTGGTTATATTAAAAATAATTATAAAAAGAAACAAGTCAACGATATAAAGTATAATGCTAATATTAATACTAATATTAATACGAAATATACTCTGTATATTAATTACTTCCTTATAATTAATGAATATTACAGCCTCGAATTCTATTATAATACTATTACTCTTTTATATTAGAATTTGTTTCTATTTATTAATTATATTATTATACTTTGTCTTTTTAACTCCTTTTAATTTTATTTAAAAGATTAATTTAAAAGAATATATTAAAGGATCTATTTACTCAAAGAAAAGTGAAAGTTTAACTTTTTAATTTAATATATTAGAAAATTAATCTTGATTTATAATCACAAATCAATTTTTTTTTTAATTTTTTTTATAAATGAAAATATCAATTATATTTAAGAATTATTGATATTTTAAATTAATAAATAACAATTCTTTTAAAATCTTAATGAAAATCTTTCTTACACCTAATATGATTATTCCGCTTATTAGTCTTATAAATAATAAAGCTATAAATTATAACTTTATTAATAAAAAGATTATTTTTAAGTTTTATATTTTAATATATCCTCTTTTTATTTATTATTTACTTTTAATTAATAGAAAACACTTCAATATTTTTTTAACATGTATTTTTAAATATATGAATTAATAATTATAAAGAAATTAATTTATTTTATATTATCATTTTATTAATTAAGTCGACCACCCTACTTTCGGGCCACCCCTGTTTTAGGCCACCCTTTTACACCAAAAATCGCTTTTTTAGCCTATTAATATCTCTATCAATATATAATCTAATTTAATAAAAACTTGAATATATATAATTTAAGCCATTTCAAGCTTATTTTGAAAATTTGAAAATTTTAGGAATTTTCTGTATTGAGATCTAGAGCTTTAAAATATCGATTTTTAAATTTGTATGGGAATCACATACAAATTTGAAACTTTTATAAAATCTTTAATAACTTTTTAATAACAACTATTAAAAGAAAACAATATATCTTTTTGAAAGTTTTGAACTTAAATCTATATAGAAATTAAAAAAAATTAAGAAAATTAATAAATATAGAGATATAGTATACAATGAGTTTAGAATAGTATAAATAATCCCTGTAATTTTGAGGGTATTCTTTTAAATACCTATTTATAGGAAACTTTCTTTTTTTTCTGAATCCTTTAAAATAAATATATTATAAATTTATAATAAAGTTTTATAGTTTATTTTTAACAATTTTTATTAAAAAGTTATTAAAGATTTCATAAAAGTTTCAAATTTGTATGTGATTCCCATACAAATTTAAAAATCGATATTTTAAAGCTCTAGATCTCAATATAGAAAATTCCTAAAAATCTGAAATTTTCAAGGTAAACTAAAAATAATCTAAATTATATATATATAAATTTTCAATAAATTCTATTCATAAATAAGAAAGTTAAAAATTCTATTTTTGGTGTAAAAAGTGGCCCAAAAGGGGGGTGGCCCGAAAGTAGGGTACCCGACTTATGAACTCTATAATCCTTGATCTCTTATAACTTTAATTTTATAATTCTATTATTAATTGATTAGTAATAACATTAAAACTTCATGTTTATATAATATTTAAAATATTATTACTTCATTAACTTTATAGTAATTATTATTCCTAATATTATTAATAATTATAAAATAATTTTATTAAAAGGTAACAAAGTTATATTAATCAATTTTATATCATTCTTATAAAAACTTATTTCGAAACTAATCTTAATAAAAGAAATTATTAATAAAAGCTTTGAAAGTATCTTATTATTATTTAAAAATCAATTTACAATCTTCAAACCTATTAAGATTCTAAACATTTATAAAAAAATATCGATATTCTTACTTTTAAAGCTTTATTTAAATCATATTTATATTATATTTATTATATTGATAATGAAATAGATATTTAAGTTAAAATGATTTCAAACTAATCAATCTTAAGACTAGCTTTAGTTCGAATTATTATTAATTGTAAAGTATATAGAAGATTATTATAAAATCAAAATAATCTATTTTTATTATATATACTAATACTATCAAATCCTCTAAAGAAATTGTTCAATACTATTCGATTCGAAATATAAAATATAAAGTTCTTTATAGCCAATAGCTTTATATAATTTTATAAAAGGAAATGAATTGATTTATTTCTTTTATAATGAAGATTTAAGGTAAACTATCTCTCTGGCTTTATAATTTATATTTAGAATTCGTATTTTTTCTTATTAATAAGCTTTTATTGTAATATTCCTAAAACTATAAGATTGAAATTATATTAGATAAAGAATTACTATATAATAAAAACTATTTAATATCTTCAATTAAACTTTAAGTTATTTATAAATAACTTAATAATAATCTAAATATCACGGAGGTAATAGCTAGATCTAATGATCACTTTGATTAGAAAATAGATATATAAAATAATAATAAATTGGATTGACTTAAAATATAATTATAAAAATCACATCTGGTTTATACACCCTGATTAAAGAGTGATATCAAATCTAATAAATTGAATGTTTTATATTTTTATAATAAAATATTATATTCAATTGAAGTTTGATTATTTTATTTCAATAAATATATTTTATAGACAAGATTGTTCTTTAATGAATATAAATAAAATCAAAATAATAAATTTTTGAAAAGAATTAAAAATGTTCAAGCTTGTTGGGTTGATATAGAGAAAGATTATATAGTAATCATTTTAGTAAATCATAATAATCTTTTTATAGATAGCAAAAAAGATAATCATCTTTCTAATCTCTTTTTGAATAGTGTTAATATCTTCTTTTTAACATTACCTTTTTCTTTTAATAACCCTAATCTTACTTTTATATTGAATAAAAAGTGAATATTTATTTGTAAAGCTTATTAAGAGAGTAAAAGAAAGGGTTTCAAATATGATTTAAGGAATAAAGGTATGTAAAATGTTGTTTCATATATGGAATATATTTTTTTTTCTTTTTGGTTGTTATAAAGAATATAGTAAATGTTTTTTTAAAAAAATAAATATTTAATATTAGAAATGTATTATATATATTTATATACTCCTTTTAATCTTTTTAAAATCTTTAAGAGTTTTATTAATAAAGCTTTTCGATTTTAAGTTTATAATACTTTTTAAATAGATATATATTGAACTTTTATCTTATTATAATTTGTTAATATATCTTTTAAAAGACTATTTCGAATTAGAAGTTAGTTTATACTATAACAATGGTTATATTGATAATAATTAAAAAGAATAGTAAATTTATTAATCTCATTTTGTTTTTATTATTAATATAAATTGTATCTTCTTTTTTTATTCAATTATTATAATTATTTATTTATTCCTTTTTAATAAAGAGATTATTATCTTCCTCTTTGATTAAGAAATTATCGGAACACGTGACCAACAATGTGACATTACATGTCACGCTTTACTCCATATACGCATGAAGTGTATAAGTGGGGGTAGTATATATATATAGATATAGCAATTCCCTTTTTATACAAAAAGGGTAGATAAAAACAAACAACTTTTTTAATCATATATATTGTATATATACATCTTATCAAATCTACTTAATACTAATTAGTAATTGATTAGATTCAATTATAAAATAAGAAGGTTAAATCTAATAAAAAGAAATATCTTTTGAAAAGATAAATAAAATTATATTAAACTAAATTTATATATAATTTATATAAAAGGATTAGAATACTATATTCTTTATATTATCTTTTCGAATTATATACTAAGAAAAGATTTCTGATTATAATTATGATTTTTTTAGAATAGTTTAATTTATATTGATTTTATCTATATCCATTACGTTTTTGTATATGCTATATAAAATATGTTTGATATAATATAATATTGAATATTACTATTTAATATGATTTTTCTAATCCCTAAAATACTTTTATATAAAGTAGACTTTACATTTTAAGGAAAATAATTGAACTTAAGTAATCCCGATTTTATAGAATCTCAAATAAATGTTAATATTATTATATGAATTATTAATTCACAATTTAGATAATATAAAAGGTAATGATTATAGAATGAATTTCAAGAGTAGTATAAAAGTTAGATTAAAGCTACCTTTAAAGTTGTATATTATAAAGTACTTAAACTTCTATGAATTTAACTTTTTATTTATGATTTTCAAGTTCAATAATTAAAAGGTGATTTAAGTTATATTAAAGTTCTTATTGAATTTATTTCAAAAGAAATATTAAATAAATATACAAAACAGATTGAGAAAAAGGTAGAGGATTGTTACGGGAGCTGCCTCTAAAATCATGTGGAAGTGTCTAGAGATCTCTCAAAATGGTTTAGATTAGATTTTAAATAGAAATTCAATGGTGTTGTAATTGGTTATAATTATCATAATTATAATATAAAACTAATAATTGTTTTAAGTATGAAGCTCTATATTATAATGAAATTCATTTCCTATATAAACCTTTGTTCTTGTTGGATAACCTGGATAGCCTGTCTATTTTATTTATTTATCATGTAATACTTATCCTGTGACTTATGATGCTTTTACCGTTTATTTAATTTATGCCTATTAGCTAATTTATAATTATTATTTACCTTATGCTTATTGTAAAGTAAATATCAATAAATATAGGTGCTTATCTTTTCCTAATCACTAATTACTTACTCAATTATTCTTATTTTTAATTATTTTTTAATCTTATGGTTTTCATAATATTGTTTTTGTAGGTCATAATATTAAGGCTCGTTTTTACCTTATAATCCATATTGCGGTGCGGGTACCTCCGTAATAAGGATTTAAGATCGAACTATTTAAATATATATGAAATAATTAAACTAAAAAAATTGATATATACATTAATATTTATTTCAAATTTATTCAATCAAATATCTATATTATATTTACAAGATTAAAATCAATCTTATTTCGAATCTTATATAATATTAGATTATATAATATTAAGAAAAGATATACCATATATATATAATCTTTTTTTAAATCTAATAAAAGTATACATTAATAAAGATTACAAATATGATAATAAAAAATATAATTTTTTTAATCAAAAGTTTTAAATATTTTATAAATCCTATAGAAATATTAATATTAAATTAGATTAATATAATAATACTTTTTCAATAATATTTAAGGATAATATTTTAACATTTTATTTTAATAAGATTATTAATAGAAATTTCAATTTTAAGAATATATTAATATTAATATAAGCATATTTCGAAATTGAAAAACAACAATAGAAATACCTTATTGAATAATATAATATAATATTTTTATAAATTATATGAAATAATTTTGAAAAGATATTTTCTTAATAACTAGAAATTCTACTTAAAAATTTTCAGAATTTATAATATAATTTGATTAATTCATATTAATTAGAATTAATACTTTGAGATTAAATTATAAACATTTGTTGTAATATTCCTAAATATAACCCTATATTATTATAATTAGTTTTAATATATAAAGATCTTTATATCAATTTATAAAATATTATTAAACAAGTTAAGTATACAAAAACAATAAGTTTCTTCATATTGGCCTCTATTATTATTAATTTATTCAATATGAAAATATACTGGATTGATTGTATATATAAAGATTAAGGATTATATTAAAGGTAAGGTTGATTTTAAAAAATTTGAAATAAAAGGAAGTTTTTATTTTCTTCTCAAGATAGTTCTTTTCATTTATAATTCATATAATCTCAAAACAACCCTTTGTTACAACGGATTAGTAACAGGCTGTAGAATCACTGACTTATAGGCTATAATGGTATTATAGGCCTCAGTGATTCAGCTGCAGTATACCGGGGGACACTAGGCACCCAAGGAAAGCCTCAGGCATGTATATAGTATTAGTTATAGAATACACTGAATCATAGGACATGGTTCCTAGGACAGTATGGTCCTAAGAAGAATAAGCAATACAGGACACAGTAAGCAAGAGAGGTCTTGCTAGGATTAGTAAGCTCCCAAGGGATTAGCCCTAGGACAGGAAATAAGACAGGACGACAAGACTCACGGGACTAGTATCACGTGATGGACCATCCCATCAGTCCCACCGATTATTATCAATGGGATCAGTGGGATCCCACTACGCCCACTACTCTCAGTGAGTGGGATCGATGGGATCGCAGAGTGCAAAGGTCTATATAAGGGAAAGGGTTTCCTTACATGTAGAGCTTCGTGCTCAAGAACAATCATTAGTTTCATTACTATAGTTACGAGAATTGCAACCAGTTACAACCTTATTGAATTCCTACTTGAAGTCTAGTCTAAACCACCTCGAGAGATCTCTAGACACTTCCACGTGACCCTAGAGGCAGCTCCCGTAACAAAAAGGCAGATAAATGCCTGAGGACCTTAGGCTTAGAGGGTGGCCACTTGTATTCAGTAGGCCCAAACCTTTCTACTAAGATTACATAATAAACCATAGTTAGAAGGACCTCTCCCCTACTATAAAAACAGGAAAGATACCTATGTTTATTATTATACCTTTTGTATAAATGGTACCTTAATGGAAGGGCACCTGATTAAAAATTAATATCCTATAATGTAGTTTATTAGTGGATCGATTATATGTTACGGGAGCTGCCTCTAAAATCACGTGGAAATGTCTAGAGTTCTCTCAAAATGATTTAGATTAAACTTCAAGTAGGAATTCAATAAGGTTATAACTAATTGCAATTCTCATAATTATAGTAATAAAATTAACAATTGTTTTTAAACACAAAGCTCTATATATAATAAAACCCATTCCTTTATATAGACCTTCCTGCTCTACGAACCCTATGGTTCTATCCTTCTTGGATTCTTTAGATCCTAAGCTCCAAAGGCTCCTGGCTCCTTGGATCCTAAGCTCCAAAGACTCCAACATCCTGTCACGTGACATTTGTCACGTGATCCACTGTTACCCATCGTAACACTATCCCCTTCTTAAATTAGTGCTTATCCCAAGCATCTTTATTAATGTTTCTTCTCTCCATTATAATATATCAGCAATTCTTTCAACATGCTACTCCCAAATAGTAAAGTTTCTAAATATCAGCAACGTATCCTTCTTTCTAAAACAATTCAGGTCTACAATTTCGATAATATGCCTTATTCCAACTGTTCTCGTTATAATCGTCGTTATATTGTTTTGAACAATCACTCTCAATATTATAATAAATGTATTCACCATAGAGCTCACTATAACATTGTTCAAACTTCAATAAGCAATCTTGAAAATCTCCGTTTGAAAGAAAAATGTCTTCAGTTTAAAAAAAATACTACTTTTGAAACTACAATAACTGGTCTTGCTCTTATTCGTACTCTTGAATTACAACAACAAAAGTTGTACAAACATAGTTGTGAAATACTTCATCGTAGTCTCAAAACCTTAAATAAACTTAATACTCTTAAAACAAAGGAAAGATTAGAAAATAAGCATATTGAAAAAGAAAAGGAATTGGCGTTTATCCCTATTACTAGCCCTAACAATAATTCCTTTGTCTTCGATTCTTCTTCCTTAAATCCTTTAATCCTTACTTCAATAAGTTCTCCCTCCTTCTAAACAAATCCGGGTATTACTAATGAAACGCCTTCCATCTATCTCGGGTATTGCATCATGAGTTGAACTTTCAAAGATGAGAACGATCAAATTGAGAGGGGTTGCGTATTGAAGAAGAATAGGAAGTTGGGCGTGAACTCAAGGCCTCACCCAGGCTGATGATAAGTGCCAAGCAGTCATTACTCTCGCATCGTCCGGTTGATTCTAGTTTCACATTATATTTCATCTACACCTCGATCTGAGCGATTGAAAATTGACTTCATAACCTCACAGTCTTGCTGTATCTCAGAGCATTGAAAGATGCTCAGACAAGGTTTTCCTAATCGGTAAGGACGTAATCGCTATAATGATGATAGATGTATTAAATCATTTTACTCAGAAGTAAATACTCTCCTATATCTATACTCTTCTTTTCAGAAATCACATCCTAAGAAAAAACTATCACATTCATTTGTGTATTCATTTAAAGACTCAGTATATAAAACAGCACTTATAATTTAAATTTCAAAACTAAATTTCAAATAAAGGAACGACTTCCGTACATGTATTGCCTAGCTTATTTCCATCTCACTCTTCTTCTATCCCCTGTTCTACTCTTCTGTCCCCCCTCTTTCCCTTCATGTCACCCGTCCTATCACCCTTCTAGTCTATGATCTCCAACTCATCACTTAAATCTTTCCAATACCAGCGTTCTTAAGAACATTGGCCTTGGTGGTTGTGACATCAGCAACAGCAGCAAGAGTCAATCCCTTTGCAACTTTCAAGACATCAGTGTTGGTTCCAACGAACGACCCGGATGCGACAAGGCTGTTAGAAACGCAGTTACGGCCAAGGATCGAAGCACATCCTGCAACACCACTGCTTGAAGACCAAAGAGGGTTGTTGGGAACGTCGAAGATGGTGGGTGTAATAACTTTCTCGAAAATGTTGCCCTCAGCAAGGACCTTTGCTCCCTCGCCAATTTGGAATGCGTTTCCTTCTGCGATATCTGACCAGTAGTTGTTGGCAGCTTGGAGAAATACATTTGGTGCGACGGATGAGTGCAAGCCTCCAACCTTGGGTCCACGACCACTGGTGTTGTGGATGTAGTTGCCCTTGAAAGTAACAGTGTCTTGGGATCCAGTGAAGTAGAGTATCCAGTAATGACGGTTGTTGCATTTAGCAGACCAAAGAGTAGTACCATCAAACTCAGAGTTGGAAATGGTAACACGGTTGGAAGCACCTGGTCCCATGGTGATGAATTGACGACCAATTCTGGATATCTTGACGTGATCGATCCACAAAAGATCGGTGCCATCAACGGAGATAGCATCTCCACCCCAAATGTACTTGGGATTCATCTCGACGAACTCAACGTTCTGGATGATAATGTTCTTAGCACCTGCAATGTAGAAACCTCTACCCTTGATCTTTCCAAGAGATCCAGAACCCACAATGGATTTGTTGGAACCGAGCTTGATAGCATTTGGAGGAATACCGGCGACATCGTAAGTAACGGTTGGCTTGGGAAGAGTTGGATCAGCATTTCCAGACTGTTCACACCAGCCATTGATATCGATTGAATCTTGTCCTTCATCGTTTTTACATGTATTTGAGCGAGGTCTGCAGCCCAGCTCAGATTTTGTTTTCATAGAGTTTGTGAAATCCCAGGTTTTGTCAAGAACGATGGTACGGGGAACACTATCGGTGAGCCAGTTAACAAGCTCTTCGATGGTTTTTGGGGATGCAGGAGCAGCATTTCCACCTCCAGTGGCTAGAGCAGCGAAACCTTCAGCTTTGCCAACGACTCCTGCGGCATCAACTGCGATAACAGAGAGCATGAGGATAGCGAGGGTTCTGAATGAAACCATGATGATTGATTGAAATGAAGTTATTGAGATAACTTTAGAGGAGGAGCTTTGATGATTGATTTGCTTGAATGTAAGCTGTGTTATGAGAACGAATGGATGAGTAGATGAGTTGATGAGTGATGATGTTAAAAACTTCGAGACTTTCGACGTCCTTATATACCATTGACCACCTGATCATGTTGTCCAGAACTTCATCAAGAGTGGGACATTATCCCCTTCAAGATCTCTATCTCGTAACGCATTCTCTCAACACGAGAGAAAAAAGGGTTTCCATAAGCCTCACACTTGGCGGATAGTCACTCCGTCCACTGCAAATAATATACTTGACTTTGTTCAAATTTTAGATAGTGAGTATTATTTCCCAGAAATGCTTGGCCATGTCACTCCTTTTCCTGCTTAAAATGCAACGCATATTCGAATTCATAACCATCAGCCCACAGAACGAGAAAATTGCCAACAAAGGAGAGCTCTAGGTTTCCTTGGCGACAAAATTGCTTGCATGCTCATGGTAGAGCATGTTCGCAATCGCTTATTCATCTCAATTGACCTTCGAAAACATTCGATGATCAAGTAACATCCTCGAATATTCTTGTGAAAATTGAACCGTCCTATCTTCCTCGTCCATTTGCCTTTCAACTCCGGACGAACTCAGCAATATTCTGGAATGCTCCTCGATAGTACCGGTAGTTTATGCTTTTGAGGCGTTTTGAAAGTACGAAGTTGGTTACTTCAATAAGGATGGCTGACACAAACCCTCCAAAGGAGAATACCCATGCGAAAATTAATCTTTCTTCAA